>NW_028281206.1:47500-270000 GCF_059751285.1 Brachycentrus maculatus
TGAGGAGATGCATGAACGTGGAGGAGGCGAAGAATGTTTGCAAAGACAGAGTGGTGTTGCGTTCTATTCTCTCTGCCTACCCCTGCGGGGAAGCGGCGTAATGGTTAGTTAGTTAGTTAGTTAAGACATTATCAAACACACTATAAGACCAAACGCATCACATATTATCATACATTATATGTGTAAATAAACCTTGTTTGATTTTGGATATATTACCCAAACTTTTTATTGGTACACTTTATCCAACCGGTTTCGACAAGAACCTTGTCATTCTCGGGATTTATGTACTAATTCTAAAACATTGAAATACTCATAGTTAATTACCAAGCAGGGATTTTAGAATTAACTTTTTTGCCAGTATTCCACAATATATGTACAGTGAAACCTCTATCGGGGACCTATCGAAATAAACTATGAATGCAGGAAAACAATTTGTATGACATATTAGTAACTCGAGTGTACTTTTTTGCAAATTAGTATGCTGGTAAAAAATGTCAACTCTAAAATCCCTGTTTGAATAATCCCTGCTCTTTAAAGCTTTTAGCCTGAATAAAATACCCGCTATTAAACTTAGAGTTGATTTTACTTTTTAAACCTACAATAAAATTTGACATTTCAAACTACTTAGTGCAATTTGCCAGTTTATAGAACGTTGAAAACTTTATGATATGCATCATTTAGCCAAAATTTCATATTTTCGAGTTAACGTTTTTTGCCAGTACACCCACGATATTATCAAATTAGTCGAAAGTCTGACATTCGGGTTCAGAATTGACTTCCTTGAAAAATTACATATAATATCAATTTTCTCGACTCATTCTTTGCTACCCTTACCGAAATAATGACTGACAAAATTACGAGAAATTCCTTCCAAACAATTGATTAACCCTCAAAGAATTCCAAAGTTGATAAAGGACTCTCTGAAAGAGAGAGGATATCGAGTCCTCATTCGGGAGGCGTTCCGTAAAGCAGAGCGACCACGCGATTTTACGTATTTTTTTTAAAAAAATGGTTACATATTTTCTTTACAATTTCTCTACATTTATATACATATAACAATACTATAATTTTAGTTTCGCTGTGCCTCTCCAAAAAGAGACTGAGCCCTTGTGCTTGGAGATGGACTTGCACTCACGGTTTATTGATTTAATATATTATTAGATTAAAACAATTTTATTTAAATAAAGTGGAAAAGCTAAAAATATTGGTTTTAATCTAATAATACATTAAAAATGCAATTCCATCACGAAGTGTCAGTGGATAATATAAAGTTTATTGATTTATTTGATTAATAGCATAATGGCCTTTTATATTCTTTTATATTTATATTTTTTTTAAGATTAACATGCAATGGGCATAAAAAAATCTTAAAAATATTGATACCTTCTATTTTTTTTTAAAAAAATTCTAAATTTATGGATGTAATTAATTCCTAAGGATTTTAAATTTTGTTGAAATTGTTTAGTATTACATTTTGGAGTTGAAAAATCATTTTGGGATCTCGAAGATAAACCTTTTTCAAATTCAAATATTTGCCACCTTTAATAATTAGTTTCGGAAGTAATTGACAACATAAGTTTTCTTGATAGTTAATATATGTATGACATGAGGAAAAAGCCAAGGCTTGGCAGACACGAACAAACAAATCGTAGTCGTACAGGAAAAAGTGACCAAGTGCATTGTTTTACAAAAACGTGATCATTGACTATTATGTATTATGTTGACTATTATTATGTACTATGTTACTAGCTTAATATTGCCCTGAAAAAATCCTAAATGATTTTAAACTTGCAAGTATAATATATTGACTAGTTAAAAATGACTAACTGCATTGGTGTTTATTTTGTTGCCAAGCAATAGTGACTTAAATGGCGCTCCTGAACATTTTACATTTTGTTAGTTGGTCACTTTCTCCTGTACGACTACGAAATGTGTATTTTATTGTTATTTTTTCTATAAGCCTTCACTTGTTAGCGAGATTTTGGTTCTTACAAACAGAAAACAATGTAATAATAATATAAACGGTATAAGCGAAGACAAAGAAAAGCAGCAACAACAAATCAATAAAAATAATTTAAATAAAATTTTGTGAAAATTATGGAAATTAAATCAAAACAATAAGCGGTCAGTAAAAATATTGTTACCTGAAATGTAACTATGAAATACGTGTTCAATATACATACGTACATAAAAATGTACATACAAATAAATATACACACACACTAAGAAAGCATAATTAATATTAGAAGCTTTAAGTATTGGATAAACATCATTAGAAGCACTAACTTTGTGGTTTTCCATTTTATAACTTATAAATTAAGTGTAAAATTACCACACATCTTATAAATATATATAATATATATATATATATATATATATATATATATATATATATATATATATATATATATATATATATATATATATATATATATATATATATATATATATATATATATATATATATATTATATATATATATATGAATATATATAAATAAATATATATATATATATATATATATATATATATATATATATATATATATATACACACACACACACACACACACATCGCTCACTTCTTTCAAAAACGTCATAAATAAAATAAAAACTGGATTTTTCAGGAGTTTCAAAGTTTTTAAAGTTTAAAAATATAATACAATGAATTAAAAATAAATTTCGAGCCACTTATTGAACTTTTTACTGTACAACAGATCTTTTTAGGTAAAACCTGAATGTTATTTTTCTCTATTTGAAAAATATTCAGTATATTTAAAAAAAAAAATTATACTATACCTTTTCTTCAAAATGCAAAAACAACACTTTCTGCCCTGTAGCGGGTAAATATTAAGTTAAAAATATGGCATTTTTGCTGAGATATAGTACATTTTCTGGGCATTCCGAAAACATGCACAACTGAAAATTGACGATTTTTTTTATTAATGACGTTCTTAAAAGGGGTGAGCGACATATACACACAAATACACATTCATATACCATGTTCAACTAAGTTGATAAGTAAAACCCTGTTAAACGATTACCCTCTCCCTAGTACCTACTTGAAGAAACACGTAATTGATTAAGACATACATACTATCGGTTTTAAATGTGTCAGTTCATAATGGATTCATTGATTTTTCCTTTGTTAAGAGCGATACACACTACATAGTATTTTCATATGTAATTTCTTCAACATATCTACTCATATCCTCCACCATATGTGGGTACATAAATAGCAAAGCACTGAGGATATTGATTCAATTTGAGTTCAAACCTTTAGCACTCTGTTGATCAGATGTTTCAGCATATAGTATAATATAAAGAGATGCGACTAACGACTAACTGTTACTTTATCGGTTACTAGTCTTAAATGTCAGATTGTCAAATATATTAGGAAACGGAAATACGGAATACGCAATCAAAATAATGAATGCTTTGAATGATCAAATCCAAAAACCGAACGACTTATTCTAGATAAGTACTTATTTATATTATTTATTGATTCGGCATTAACTTTGTGGAATGACATGATTATTTTAATTAAATTAAACACTTGAATAATCCACTGAATTGAGTTTTATGTTGATATTACGACTAGTTTCGAAAACGACAATTGTTTTCATCTTCTGGTACAAAATAAAACTAACGAATAAAAATATATTTAGGTGTATATATAGGTTTATAAATATAGGTAGGGGGGTTAAGGAACAACATTTTTTGTAAAAGGAAACATTGATAATAATGGTGACATATTTTGAAACAGTATATTATTAATTATTGTATTATCTGAATTTAAATTTTTATGTATTTCAAAATTTTCTTAATTATTCATGACTTGACCTTTATTTGTAACAGAGTATAATAATTTAAGTGTATGAGAGTCAAATGAGTGGTTAGTTTCCTTGATTTGATTTGCAAATTCCGAAAAAGTTAGTTTTAATTTGTACCAGAAGATGAAAACAATTGTCGTTTTCGAAACTAGTCGTAATATCAAAATAAAACTCGATTCAGTGGATTATTCAAGTGTTTAATTTAATTAAAATAAGTACTTATTTCATTCCCTTTTTAAATTCAATTAACGACAACATTTTGAGTGGGTCCAAATACTTGTTCACACAATCTGGATTATCTCCAATTATAGGAGTTATTTTCATATTATTTTTTGACATCTCATTAAAGATAAATATGTAAAAAAATAATATGAAAATAACTGTAATTGGAGATAATCCGGATTTTGTGAACAAGTATTTGGACACACTCAAAATGCTGTAAATAAATTATTTGGTCAAATTATAAGCTTAATAATAATAATAATAAAACCCTTGTCCGCACCCCAATGGTGCATAGGGCACTGCTTCATATTAACGCAGTGTTATCTTGATCGTTTACACATGAAGGAAAGATGATCAGCCTTCCGCTTCAGGTACCAGTCCAGGGTAATATTGAATAAATATTACAGTGAAAAAATCACTAATATTTATTTGACCCCCCTCGGGAATCGAACCCGGGACCTCCAGAACGGTAGCCAAGCGTGCTGACCATTACACTACGGAGGCGGACGGATAAGCTTAAATAATGACAATGATATTTTCTGGCTTTTCTCATGTGTGTGATTATAATCCAGGATTCGGACCTCACATATTGATAAAAGAGTTTTTGCTCAATAAAAAGCTTCTTTTCATCTCACCAATAGATGTCTCTAGTGAAGTTCTAGTGATACAAGAACAATGTTTCAAAATCGGTTCATATTTATATAACTTCCAAGAATTTGAGTAGTGTGGTTGTCAATAATGGGTAGAATTGGTGAATGTTACACGTGTGTAAAGTGATCACTTAAACCAGCCTATGACGGTCGTCAGTCCCGTTAATGCCCAGACTTCCATATTCTTCTTTATCTTTGATGAGAAAAAATTATTATTTTAATTAACGACATTTTTTCATCAAAATCAATAAAAGAAGTATTGGTTATAAAATATAAATGTATTTGGGAAGTAATAGTAAATATATAAAAATATAGAAATTTTTAACTGACCTTTGGAAAAGTACCATTGTCATAGATAAAAACGTAGCTTTTATTTCCAGAGGTGTATGTCTTTGAAAATGTCGTTATCAGTCCCCACATTGAAAATTAAATTCATCCATTTTGTTCCTCAAAATATTTTATAATCATTTTTATTTCGTACATACAAACGTCCATTAAATAATTTTAATGGACATTTAAAACTCCGTTGAAATGTAACGTGGGTAAGTACTTTAAAATCAATTTTACCGCCAGTGGAAATGCCCCATATAGCCTCGTTTTATGACATAATAACTTGAAAGGTACCTACCTCCACCCTAGATATAATGTCACAAGTAGGATATTGTGTTATGACAACATTGTGTATGATATATTAACTCGGTACATGGAGATTATTATGTAATACAATATTAAATTGCGTTCTCTGATATACGTATCCACAGGTTTCAGGCTCCAGCGACGTCGCCTGTTGCTCTTATTCAAGGCATCCTATCTCTCTCCCTTTATTTCCCCTCCCCCCCACCCCACCCCATTCAAACTCCCCTTTTAATCTGGAATCGGGGTGATACAGCGCATATCACCACAATACATAGTTTCTTGACATTTCAACATATATGAAGAAGAATATGAAAGTCTGGGCATTTACGGGGTTTACGATCATCATGGGCTGGTTATGTGATCACTTTACACACGTGTAACATTCACCAATTCTACCCATTATTGATAACAACACTACTCAAATTCTTGGAAGTTCTATATATGAACCAGTTTTGAAACATTATTCTTGAATCACTAGAACTTCACTAGAGACATCTATTAGTGGGATGAAACGAAGCTTTTGAGTAGAAACTCTTTTATTAGTATGTGAGGTCCGAATCCTGGTTTATTTTAGTTTCATTATTGCCGCGTCATATCATGTTTACAAAATTGTTTTGTTACATGTTTACAAAACATTTACCGTCAGATTTTTAAATGAATTCAAGAAAAGTATTGATTTATTTTCAATTCTGTAAATAATACAAATTCCTCATGTGTATTCCATGCTATAATTTCCTTAGTATAGTTTTGGTCGGGTCTTTTTTTCCATGTAACGCGGTAGAACGATATTCCAACTTCCTATTATGATATATTTTATGTAAATTTTCAAAATCGATTGGACGAAACAATGTTTGCGCTTACGTAATTACAAACTTTATTGATATAATTCGTCAAAATCATAATTTAAGTTGTTTCAAATTATTTTTAAACGATATTTGAATATAATTTGTTCTCGTAAAAAGGTTAACATGATTTAATTATGATGAGCTTTAATTGTAAAATGTTTATTTTCTAAATTTTTCTCTCTTTTTTGTGTGTATATTAGGTTGAAATGGTTAAAAACAATGAAAAATGTATTTTAAAAACTCCACCGACAAGACTGCACTGGGTCACTGCATTTAAAAAAAAATATGTATATAATTAATGTTACTAAAAAATGAAGTGAGTTCCGAGATATTTTTCGTTAAAAAAAAGCCCTGGTACATCTATCTCTTTCTTGTGTAACAGATTTGAACGACGATAAAAATTTATCCCTTTTGCTCTTTCTAAAAACATTTTCTGAAACACCTTCCTAAACCATTTTGGCGTGACATAATGGGAAGAGACACCCGTCTCCCTCGCTCTGGCTGACAAGCGAAATTCCGGGATATAGAAAATACATTTATACAAAACATTATACAGTATAATAAAATGTACATTGTAGGTACATACAAACTCGCACTTACCTACATCGCTGCCCCCCTACACAGCGCATATCACATTTAGGGACTCCTTGGCGGTGCTCATGAGAAAAGAAAAAAACCAAATGAACCAAGCTGCCATAAGGTTTTTTTGTAATCTTGTAATCTTGAAATCTATCTGTAGAAAGAAAATGAACATTTTAAATAATAAAATCCTTGCTGACTTGAATTTTAAAAATTGGATCGACTTATATTATAGATTCTACGTGTAGGTACCCATAAAAATATCATGGTGCGGTAAGTGCGTTTAGAGACTAAGCCAGAATAAATCGTCTAGTGATTATTTCACAGCGATATCAATTAAATACTTCCACCGTCATCATGCCGGTCATTAAATTTAAATTATGTCGTTGCAACGCGGTTTCTTCAGGTCCGTTGCTAGGAATATGTCACAGGTGCGTCCTTACTAAAAATCAATATTTTTTTCTCATTAACAAAAATGCATAATCAAAAAATATATAATCGCTTTCGCGTACCATTAGAGAAATATTATATATGAAATATTCTATCGATTGGTGGTAAGTAGGTACCGTAAGAAATTGTAAAATTATTTCCTTGTCTATGGTGCAACTTCTATATTACGACTTATGGTCATTTGCGCGGCATAATTGCGCGATCTGTCCGCCGGCGTTCGTATCGATTATACGGCCTATTTTTTCTTTATTCTTTATATCATCAAATGTAAGATATTTATTGAAATACACAATACATAGTATTGTACAAATCTACAGAAACATATTTTCGTCAAATACTAGTGTCGTTTTGTTTCTGTCATTCCGTTTGATAAGTTAAATTAGTTAGTCTGTAGATAATTCAAGATGGATGAAAACAGTGAAGATTTTCAAGTAAAACTAGCTCGAAAGTATTTGAAAATGAAGATTATAGAGGACGATATTACCTTTCGTAGTCACGAACAGCAGAAAACGCATGTCTTGGACCTTTTGTCGAGAACTGTGGAGGATGGAGAGTCCAATTCAGCGCTCATAATCGGGCCGAGAGGATCTGGAAAGTCAACGGTAATGTGAAAATTTTTAATATTTTTTAGCTTGTGTCGTGTTTTTATGTTAAATATATAATATTTTAAAGTTTTACTTTACCTGGATGTTTGCGTGGGCGGATGGCGTGGCTTTACTTTAAATTGAAATGGTAAAATATATTTTTTTTTTGTATTTACCCGGTGTTGTGTAATATAATAATTTGTTATTACGCCAGCTCCTTACATTATAATGAAAAGGAATTATGTAGCAATAATTATTTTTGGTAACAACTATTTCATAATCATGTTGTAACAATATTTTTTTTATTTCCTTACGCAACTAGTTATTCTTTAATTTATTATAATTGTTTTATCTGGCAAATACCCAGTAAAATTATGTTTGCCAGTCTAATTTACATACCACAAATTTTGATTTACATACAAAATATATATATATATTCGAAATAAAGTAAAAAAAAAGTAAAGGAAGGATTGAGTATTTAATAAAGTAAGTCATTGTTTAAACGCATTCAGTTGTAACATTTAAGAGATTATGGTCGCCATTCTAGAATTGAGATCACATAGAATGGTGGATACTTAAGTGTGAAGTGAATTCCTGCCTGTATAAGCTATTTAGGAAGTTCTTCTTTGGTGTGAGAACATGGAATAAAACATGCTTCGCATTTTCTATTTATTTATTTATATATATATTATCATACACATAATTACAATTTTCAATAATGCTCACTGGGTCTGCCCGTGCCGAGGGCACATATCGCTCAATCCTTTCAACAACGTCATAAATCAAAAATCGTAAATTTTCAGTTGTGCATGTTTTCGGAATGCCCAGAAAATGTACTATATCCCAGCAAAAGCGGCATATTTTTAACTTAATATTTACCCGCTACAGGGCAGAAAGTGTTGTTTTTGCATTTTGAAGAAAAGGTATTGTTTAATTATTTTTTTAAATATACATAATATTTTTCAAATGGAGAAAAAACCTTCAGGTTTTACCTAAAAAGATCTGTTGCACAGTAAAAAGTTCAATAAGTGGCTAGATATTTATTTTTAAAACATTTTACTATATTTTTAAACTTTAAAAACGATCTGAAAACTTAAGTTTTTTGATATATTACGTTGTTGAAAGGAGTGAGCAATATTATCAGGGCTTTTTTTACCATGTGTACATGGTGGAACGGCGTTTCGGCACATTTTTTCTGGGATAATGTATTTTAAATTTTCAAAATCAATTAGATGAAACAATGTTAGCGCTATGTTATTACAGTCCATATTTATATAAATAAAAAAAAATAAAACCCTTATCTGCACCCCAATGGTGCATAGGGCACTGCTTCATATAAACGCAGTGTTATTTTGATCGTTTACATATGAAGGAAAGGTGATCAGCCCTCCGCTTTAGGTACCAGTCCAGGGTATTATTAAATAAATATTATAGTGAAAAAATCACTTATATTTATTTGACCCCCCCCTGGGAATCGAACCCAAGACCTCCAGAACGGTAGCCGAGCGTGCTGACCATTACACTACGGAGGCGGACAAAGCCCGTATATTCCCCCATATTTATATAATTCGTCAAAATGATAAAATATGGATTACATCAAATATCGTTTAATCAGTAATTGAAAATAAGAGCAGAGGCAGATCGAGGAAAACATGGCATGGTCAAGTATTTCAAAGACTTAAGAAGAATTTCAAGAGTCGGAATAATTGGCAGGTATGTATGTCCGCCTCCGTGGTGTAATGGTCAGCGTGTTTAGCTACCGTGCTGGAGGTCCCGGGTTCGATTCCCAGGGGGGTCGAAAATAAATATTAGTGATTTTACACTAATATTTATTTAATATTACTTTGGACTGGTTCCTGAAGCGCAAGAGTGATCACCTTGCCTTCATGCAAGTAGTGATTCAGAATTTGTTGCAGTGCCCTATGCACCATTGGGTGCGGATAAGGGTTTTTTTTTTTTTTTTTTTTCTTTATTTAAAATTCTTTTGCATTACATAAATTCAAAAACAAAAAATATTTATAAAAAATAAAAATAAATACAAAAAAAGATCCCACAAAGGCATGGCCTGTGTGTGGGTATACAAAATAAATAGTCATAGTACAGGGTATAAGGGTATAGGTTTGTAAGTATTATTAGTTAATACAAAATACAAAAAACTTAAATTAAATACAAAAAAAAATAAAAATAAAAATACTTGACTCTCAGTGAGCAATTTTTTATTTTATTTTTTTTTTAATTAAAACTTAAACATAAAAAAGATGACAAAGTAAAAAAGTAAAAAGCTAGCGATCATGTTCTAAATGAAAAAGGAACTTAAATCTGTCTCTTTTATAAATAATCTAAGCAAATTTTTTAATTTACACGAACTTAGGGAATTAACATCTAACAAATAGTCTTTGTGGAATAAGTTGAACAGTTTTGGAGCTATGAAAAATGAGTGTCTTTGCGCAAGTCTGGATTTACAAAAAGGGATTTCTAATAAATTATTAATTCGTTGGCTAGATCTATTATTATTTTTAGGAAATAAATGTTGGCGCAAATAAACATATTTTAGACACTGTTGGCAATAGATTTCTCGTAGCTCCAAAAGTTCGGCTTCCTGAAATAATTGGTTGGAAGGAAAAGTAGAATTTTTTTTAAGCATGATTTTAATAATAAGTTTTTGGACTGTTTCTAAAGGCTTTAAATGAATATTGAATGCTCCCCCCCATCCAATTATTCCATAACAAAGAGAAGACTGTACAAGTGCATGATAGACCATTTTGTTGGTGTTAGGATGGACATAACTAGACATACGTTTAAAAATATATGTCAGATACCTAAGTTTGTTCACAAATTTTTTCTATGTGCTGGTTCCATTTGAGTTGACAATCTATTGTTAGACCCAAATATTTTGTCGACTTTTCAGATTTCATTTTTACACAGTTATTACATATGTCGAGGTTACAATTTTTGTTATGAAACATGATGTTAAGATTCGATGAAGGGGCTGACGAGTAAGAATTGTAAAAAGGTATGAATAAAGTTTTTTCACAATTAAGAGAAAGGAGGTTCCGATCTAGCCACTCTTTGATTACTGTTATACATTTGTTGGCTTTGCTGGCTGTCTCTTCCCAGGATTTACCTTGTACAATTATTGCGGTATCATCAGCGTAGGAGAACAGTTTACCAGGTACATCGATATTACAAAGATTGTTAATATAAATTAGAAACAATAAAGGACCGAGCACTGTTCCTTGTGGAACTCCGTGTATCACAGTGTTAGCCTTACTTATAGTTGGTCCAATCTTGGTGCTTTGAAGTCGATTTACTAAGTAATTTTCAAAAAACAATAGACAATCATTTTTAATACCAATTTTACAAAGTTTTTTTAGTAAAATTCCATGGTTAACTGTGTCAAATGCTTTTTTAAGATCTAAAAATATTGTAAGGCATTTCTTATTTGAGTCTAAACTAGAGTAAATGCATTTTGTAAGGTTGTAAATTGCATCTTCTGCGCTATAACTAGATCGGAAACCAAATTGGTTATGAGATAGAAGATCGGAAGATTCCAGAAAAAATATCATTTGGTTTATAATACATTTTTCTAGGATTTTAGCTAGTTGCGAGATTAAAGTAATTGGTCGGTAATTATCAGTTTTACTTGAGGACCCAGCTTTGTGAATTGGTACTAGATTACATATCTTGAATTGGTTAGGAAATATCCCTTTTGCGAGACATTCATTAAAAATATAAAGTAAAGGTGGTATTATAAATATCTTAATAGACTTAATTGTTGTACTGCTTAATTCATCTGGCCCATTAGCAGTGTTAATATTAAGTTCGTCAATATATTTTGATATTTCAGCTTCTGTTATACGCTTAAAGTGAGAAAGTTCAAAATTAGGATTCAGATGGCTTTGTGTGAGAATGCGAGGAGAATGTGAAGAATCATTTAAACGTGTTTTAAGGGAAGGATTATTATCTATGAGCGTTGATGCAATGTTGGTGAAAAAATCATTGAAATTGTTTGCTATTTCTTCTCTATCAGTAATAATAATGTTATCATCAGTTACTAGCTTTTGCGGAAAAATATGTTCACTTTGTTTCCTATTTGTAATCTCATTAATCACATTCCATGTTTTTTTACAATCTGAGTTCGAATTTAGTAATTGATTTGAATAGTAATCTTTCTTGCATTTTTTTATTAGAATATTTACAAAATTACGGTAAATGATATATTCTTTACGTTTGTTTTCATTAATAGGCTTGTGATTAGTCAAACAAAAACTTTCATGATTTTTATACATTTTATATAGTTTATTTCTATGTTGAATACAAATTATTAGTCCACGGGTTATCCAAGGTTTAATTTTTTTGTGTTTACTTTTTGGTATTGGTATTAGTTGGCTACTGTTCTCAATGTGTTTATTCAATGTTTCGTAAAAAATGTTAAGAGAAAGGTTAGGATCGTGTTGTAAAAACACGGAATTCCACGTTTCATATTGTAGAGAATCAGTTAATGTTTGATAATTAATTTTAAAATTTTTTTATTTGTTTTTTTATATAGATGGGTTTTTAGACTTAAACATTTTATGGCAGTAAAAAGTAGGATAGTGGTCAGTTAAGTCGATTTTGAGTATAGCAGATTTTGGGAGATAGGATTGGTTAGTTTTTAGAAATACATGATCAATGCATGAGTTAGTGAGTATGTTTGGCCGGGTAGAGGTGTTTATATATGATAAATAGCCTGCTGTGTATAGAAGATTTAGGTACTCATTAGCTAACGGATTTAAAATAGAATTCAAAATATTTATATTGATATCTCCAGCAGTAAAAGAAAAATCAATATTTTTTTTATTAACCTCCTCTATTATCAATTTCAATTCAGAAATAAAAGATTTTATATCTAGTGAAGGAGAGCGGTATATGGCAATTATTAAATATGTTTTTTCATTCATAGTGAAACTTATGCTTATTGAGTTTGAGTAGTTTGAATCTAATGCAGTTATATTAATATTAGAAATAGAATGAGTATTATAGAATATGGAAATACCATCGTGCGATGTATGTTTCGAGGGCACTGAAAAAAATGAATATCCGGGAATACAGAATGGGGTACAATCCCTCAGTTGCGTTTCAGTGAGTATTAAAATTGTTTGTTGAGTTTTAATCGCATTCAAAAGGATACAAAATTCATCAAAATTTTTTCTTATTCCTCTTATATTGAAATTCATGATGTTGAAGCTGTTTCCTTGTAAGTATGCATTGAGTTGCTGAAGATCGTCACATATTTCTGTCCGAATGTGGTTGTGATGCTGCATCGCAGTGGCGGGTTCCGATGTAGATGAGAAATTATGTTTTGTCCTCAGTGAAGCGGGATATCGTTGGGGTCCTTAATATATAGAATGGGCGAGTCTGAAGTTTTCCTGATAAGGACGTTGCCGTTCTTCGTCCAGACATATTTGTATCCAAGGGGTTTAGTGGTTTTCGCCAACCAGAGTAGATGTTTATTGGTGGTCGTTAATTTCTCGTTGATGTAAAATTTTATCCAAAGAGTCAGAAATGCTTAAATCTTTTGACGAAATAATTCCCCTTAATTTTTTTTTGACTCATCACCTTATCCTTAGCCTCCTTTGTATTAAATTTGACAGTAATCGTTTTCTTGGTGGGGTTAGAGTATATGTTAATAAGGTTATAGTCGTTTGATATATCACTACAGTCAAGTTTATTTAATAAAATCTTGACCGCAGATTTGGGGTTTTCATTTTTTTTTATAGCTATTCCTTGAACTTCAATTGTTGTTTCAAGCGTATTTTGTTCAATTTGATTTATTTTCGATTTTAGTTCTCTAACTTCTTTTTGAGTTTCTTTCAATTTGGAATCCATTTTTATTCTCGATTGTTCATATTCATCAATTTTTTTGGAGCAGAAATCAACAGATTTGCTCAATTCAGTCAACTCGTTTTTTATAATTTTTTTCATTTCAGTACTAATTCTTTTTATTAAATCTTCTTCATCTTTTTTGTATTCTAAAAACTTTTTGTCAATATACTCGAACAATTTGGATTCAGAAGATGCTCGGGTTGACATTGTTATTATTAATATTTATTTACTATAAGAGATTTTACTGGTAAACAACTTACAACTAAGCGGTCTCTGTTGGTAATTTTATGAAGTAAATACTTGATTGTGAGCTTGGCTAACTGTTATTCGAAAGGTTGATATCTCGATTAAATGTCAATAATATATACATTAACACTTCGATAAGCTAGTAGTGAGACATCTGCAGATATTTTAAACAAAAAATTGATTTACAACAATAAAATTTGTTTCGGTTTTAAAGATTAAAAAATTTGAAAAAACAGTATTTAAAACGAACCATTCGAACAACCACTTTATTATTAAGATACACAATACAGTGTATATAAGTAAGCAATGTATGAGGAGATGCATGAATGTAGAATAAGGGTAGATTGTTTGCAAAGACAGAGCGATGTGGTGTTCTATTCTCTCTACCTACTCCTGCGGAGAAGCATCGTGATGATTAGCTAGTTAGTTTAATTGAACATTTTTAACAAGCAAACATTTACATATTTATTTATATTGATATCAATTAACTTTTAGCTTGTGAATTCCATTCTGCAAAAATTGGAGCAGAGGCCCGGCTTCCACGAGGACTCCATCATAGTCAAGCTGAATGGGCTACTGCATACCGATGATAAACTTGCTTTGAAGGCAATCACAACACAGGTACATAATTGTATTTTAAAAAATAAAAATTGCATACATTTGATAAAGATCTCTGCTAATAATTATCTGAATTAAATTATAAATAAAACTTTTTTTTTTTTTTACAAAAAATGTTAATTATATTAGTAAATAATTACTCACTGAGATTTTTATGTCTACCGGTTTCGAGACGTACCCGTCTCTTCGTCAGGACAATCACTACCACAGCATGCAAACAGTACCACCCTTCACCACCATAGCACCATTTACACACTCAAAACTACACAAATGTCTAACACATGCGATTTTTGGTTGACCCAAAGACCAACATGCACTTGAGTTTTCAACACAGACATGCGATACGGGCCGAGGTTAAACATGCAATTGCATGTTTAATATGTATAGTACTCCTCAGATGTCCTTGGAGAACGCGATTGGCGATCGCGTGTTTGGCTCCTTCTCGGAGAATCTGGCCTTCCTGCTGTCCTGCCTGAGGTCGGGCAAGGACAGGCGCTGCAAGAGCGTGCTGTTCTTCCTGGAGGAGTTCGACATGTTCTGCCACACGCACGGCAGCCAGACGCTGCTCTACAACCTGTTTGACATCGCGCAGAGCCGGCAGGCTCCTATATGCGTCTTGGGTAAGGGTTATTTACCTCACAATGAATGATCCATCAACATGCCAATACAAAATACGGTATTTTTTAAATTACGCTCATGTAAAGGCGGAGACTGACCGGAGCTTTTCGTCGTAACGTAACATGTTACGATGCGAGCATTCAGGCAGTCAGTACAGCGAGCCGAGCTGCTCGCCGCTCGTTCCGAATGTTCCATCCAAAGTCGGATGCAATTTTAGGTTAGTACAGGGTTGCCAATCTGTGGGAAATTCCCCAAACTGCGAGTAATTTGTGGGTATTGGCACTATATATTTTTTTTTCTTCATTTGGAGTAAGCAGTAATTGATTAAAATCACAGAACCAAGAATCACGTCTTTGTCGTCCGACATTTTAACTACAGTACAAATGCAATGTTGTAAAGATTCATACAGATTTTGGGTTATTGATTCAGATTTGCAGATTTTTTTGGTGTGACATTTGGCAATACTGAGCACAAGGCCTCATAATACCTCATTTTGCTTATGTTTAAAAGGACATATACTTAATCTTTGAGTTTAACTAAAATTATCAGGATGTTTAATTTTTTATTTAAAAAGATTACGTTATTTAAAAGTTTTCCAGTTCGAAAAGACAAAACAGAAGCAATACAAAATAAAGATTTAAAAAAAAAAATAATATGCAAGTCTAATATTGTAGTCGTACAGGACAAAGTGTGGACCATAGACACCAACAAATAGAGCCGCCAATAATTTAGCAATGCTACCGATATTAAAATAAGTCCATCGTTTCTGTGACGTCATTCATTACCAACTTACGAAAACAACAAAGGCGAATTTTCCACAAGAAAATGATGATGAAAATATTGATTATATCGGCTGTTATAAACACAAAACGAGTCTAATACAATCCTTTATAGGTTGAGTATGTTAAATTTGATATTCCTTACGTCTGACAAAGATCCATTCAGAACCAATATTTACGTATTGTATTTTTTAGGTATCACGTGCCGTCTTGATGTAATCGAACTACTAGAAAAACGGGTAAAGAGTAGATTCTCTCACCGCCAAATATTCATCTTCCCGAACAACGCATCCGGCGAAGAAGACCAGAAACCCTTCCACCTAAGAATGTCGCTCCTCAGAGAACTTTTGAGCCTGCCCTCCGAAGTATCCAAACCCAAATCCCGCAGCCAGACTGACAGCGACGGCACGCCAAGCGAATTCGACCTCAATATGGCCAAAGTCAAAGCCAACGACGTAAATTCCACTCTGACAAAAAATAAAAGAAAATCGACAATGCGCAAGTTAAGTTTGAAGAAGAACGGCGATTCGGATACAGATAAGGATAACGCCGATTCTGAAGCGGATGAAGCGGGTCTGAACGAATTTGAGATACATCCTAGTATCCTGTCCAAGTGTCACTCGAGTTGGGAGGAGTTCCGGAAGCTTGATCCGATTTTCGTGTCGTTCTGGAACGACAATGTCAAAAGCGTTTGCGAAAATAACAGCGTGCTGTCGGCCGTGGAGAGGCTCTACGATTTGGACGTGAATGAGCTGACATTTAGGAATATTTTGGTACGCATTACGATATCATATTTTGTCTATTTGTTTTATTTAAAAATAAAATATTGTTTAAAATTAAAAGTCTGTCAAATACTTGAAAGTGGTCAGGTCTGAAGTCAGAATAATCGGCGAGTATGTATGATGCGCAGGGACATCGTATGATGTCCGCCTCCGCGGTGCAATGGTCAGCGTGTTTAGCTACCGTGCTGGAGGTCCCGGGTTCGATTCCCAGGGGGGTGAAAATAAATATTAGTGATTTTTACGCTGCAATATTTATTTAATATTACCCTGGACTGGTTCCTGAAGCGCAAGAGTGATCACCTTGCCTTCATGTAAGTAATGATCAAGATAACACTGCGTCAATTTGATGCAGTGCCCTATGCACCATTGGGTGCAGATAAGGGTTATAAGTAAGTAAGTAATAATGTATGATGAGTTGCATGAATATGAAAGAAGCAGATTGTTTGCAAAGAAGTGTGTTGTGTGGCTTTCTATTCTCCCTGCCTACCCCTGCAGAGAAGTGGCGTGATGGTTGTTTAATTAGTAAATTATTGTCTCCGATTTTTTATCTCAGATGTCCCTGATGTAAGGAATGTGGGTATGTTGGTGATACAATGGTGACAACAACATAGCCGCAATCGTGTGAACATAGTCTGACAAGCGACATACTAGATTAGTCTCTCCTAGAAACTCACTGACTTAGTAACTATCTGTATTCATTCAACAATATCCACTCCCTATTTGGAGCATATGGAGTCCACAAACTGTCTGAAGGCTTTTCTGTCTGCCAGCTCCCTTGCATCCTCCCAAGTCAGATCTGCGTCCCGAAGTTCAGACGAGAACTGCCGACGAATTGTCAGCAGTAGTCATCCTGGGCGGCGCAATCTTGATGCCTTGTAAAAGAAGCAAGCTTGATGGCGGCTCTCGGGAGGCATGCGGAGTACATGGCCAACCCAACTGAATCGCCTTTTCTTGACGACAGTTGTGACCAAGATTTGCTGCGTCCTATGCCTTATCTCTTCATTCCTCACAAAGTCAAACCACCGCACGCCTAAAATTCTCTGCAGATACCTATTATTAAAGCTAAGTACACGACTTCTCTGGGCCCTTGTGAGGTGCCATGTTTCACAGCCGTATAAGAGAACAGGAGCAGTGCAGGCATTGTATAGGCGGCATTTGGTCTTCACCGAGTATAAATCCGATCTCCAGACAGCCTTCATACTGTTAAATGCTGACCCTGCGAGTCCTAATCGCACTCCCAGTTCCTTTTGAAGGCTGCCATTTTCAGTCGCGTACACTCCCAAGTACTTGAAACTCTCGACCCTTTCGATGCGCTGGTTACTCAACATCAAGGGTTGTTGGGCGTCTAGGCATGAGCTGTTGCACAACACATGGGTTTTTGCAACATTTATTGTAAGGCAAAAGTGTAAAGACCTAGTCACTTGTATTTAGAATAAACCAAAAAAAAAGCTAGCAGTCTTTAACTGATAATCTTCCACCGCAAGAACAACAAAGTCCAATAGATCTGTAGTACTTTTTGTCACTTGTGTTCTGATCATTTTTTTTTTCTCCAGTTCCAGCTGGTGTGCAAGCTGTCGCCGAGCCGGCCGCAGCTGGAGGCTGCCGACGTGGCAGCGGCCTTCCAGGCCGCGGTGGACGCCGACGACAAGGTGCTGACGCTGCTGTCGCTCTCCGTGCTGGAGCTGTCGCTGCTCATCGCCGCCAAGCACCAGACGCAGATATTCGACGGCCAGCCCATGAACTTCGAGATGGTGCTCAATCGGTGAGACATTTATCTTCGCGTGAAACATACTTAAATCTAAAGAAAAAAATTCATCTTCGAAGTACCAACATGACTTTCTTCTTCTTCTTCAAACCTTTTCCACACCCCGAAATTCATCTTCAAAATACCAACATGACTTTCTTCTTCTTAAAACCTTTTCGACACCCCAATGGTGCATAGGGCACTACATCATATAAACCCCGTGTTATCTTGATTGTTAGCACATGAAGGAAAGGTGATCAGCCCTCCGTTTCAGGTATCAATCTTCCTCAAACCCTTATCCGCACCCCAATGAACACAGTGTTATCTTGATCGTTTACGCACGAAGGAAAGGTGATCAGCCCTCCGCTTCAGGTACCAGTCCAGGGTAATATTGAATAAATATTACAGTGAAAAAATCACTTATATTTATTTGACCCCCCTGGGAATCGAACCCGTGACCTCCAGAACAGTAGCCGAACGTGCTGACCATTACACTACGGAGGCGGACAAAATATTTAGACATCCATATTCTTCTTGATCTATTGTACTTTGGAGTATCAATTTTGTAAAAGTAAAAATTTAATAATATTTTCAGGTACACAAAGTTTGCCAACTGCAACTCGTCGTCGCAGACCGTCCCTCGGCCGGTGGTGCTGAAGGCCTGGGAGCACCTCGCCGCGCTGGAGCTGCTGCAGCCCGCGCGTGGGGACGGGCAGAAGGAGCACCGCATGTACCGCCCGCTGGTGACGCCCGCCCAGGTGTCCGCCGCCGTGCAGCGCTGCAGGGCGCTGCCCACCGAGATAGCCCAGTGGGCCGCCAGCGAGCTGGTCTGAGGGGAGCCGAGCGGTCGAACCCAGGTTGCGTTTCGGTGTATGTAACAAGAGTCTCATCTTGAAGCGTCCATGGCATGGGTGGCCAACATATTCAGTAGCCGGGTCAGATTTGTGAAATGAGATTTCCTACCGGGCCGTAAAACAAAATAATAATAATAACCATATCCGCTCCCTAGGTGGAGCATATGGAGTCCACAAACTGTCTCCAGGCTTTTCTGTCGGCTGCCAGCTCCCTTGCATCCTCCCAAGTCAGATCCGCGTCGCGAAGTTCTGACGAGAACTGCCTACGAATTGTCAGCAATGGTCGTCCTGGGCGGCGCGAACCTGATGCCTTGTAAAAGAGGCAAGCTTGATTAAGGCTCTCAGGAGGCATGCGGAGTACGTGGCCAAGCCAACTGAATCGCCTTTTTTTGACGACAGTTGTGACCAAGATTTGCTGCGTCCTACGCCTTATCTCTTCATTCCTCACAAAGTCAAACCACCGCACGCCTAAGATTCTCCGCAAACACCTGTTCTCAAAGCTTAGTACACGGCTGCTTTGGGCCCTTGTAAGGTGCCATGTTTCACAGCCGTATAAGAGAACAGGAGCAATGCAGGCATTGTATAGGCGGCATTTGGTTTTCACCGAGTATAAATCCGATCTCCAGACAGCCTTCATACTGTTGAATGCGGACCCAGCGAGTCCTAATCGCACTCCCAGTTGTTGGGCATCTAGGCATGAGCTGTTGCACAACACATGGGTTTTTGCAACATTTATTGTAAGCCCCATGTGCGTAGAGTACCTATTTACCCTGTCGACAATCAATTGAAGACCCTCGACGGAGTCATCAATTAAAACAGCATCATCTGCGTACTCTAGGTCGCAGAGTTTCCGGGAGGGGGAGATGGATATACCTTGGTCAGATGGTAATGACTTTCGAAGAATGAAATCCATGAGGATGATGAAGAGAAACGGTGCAAGGACGCAGCCTTGTCTGACTCCGGTAGAGACCCCAAACCAATCCGTGACAACATCGTCAACTCTCATTCGGCATTCACTATTGAGGTGAAGGGAAAACAAAATGGGGGGTAAAATAAATATAAGTGATTTTTTCAGTCATATTTATTCAATATTACCCTGGACTGGTACCTGAAGCGGAGGGCTGATCATCTTTCCTTCATGTGTAAACGATCAAGATAACACTGCGTTTATATGACGCAGTGCCCTATGCACCATTGGGGTGCGGATAAGGGTTTTATTATTATTCAAAGTAAACAAGATAGATATTAGGTACCTTTTGCTTATTTGCATATTAAGCCTCGTAATGCCGTTTAATGTAATACATTTTTAAGATAGAAACAGAATAATTGCAAATCAGGCATGTCGGTTTTGTTTTAAATTCCACAAAAAAAAATATATAGTCCATCTGTCTTAAAAACTTCTCAGTTCTTCTTTAAATTCTTTTTCATTTCAGAATATATAATAATTACAAGTACATAAAAATAAACATATTAAAAAGGAGTTTTCCTACCTCTAGACTGTTGATGGAGGAATTTTCTGTGATTTTTTGTATGTATATAATGAAAGGACCGGCGTCCCTTTCAGTATACATACATATTTTTGGTAGATTCATCCTTTGAAACTTCTCTATTCGGGACTATATTTAGCGTTTTTGCGGGAGGAGACCCTCTTCAAAAGAATTGGCCTTAAGCATCCGTTTATTTCTAACAGTAGAGTGTATTATGGGCGAACACAAATTGCAGTAATCTTCTGATAATAAGCACCCATTTGGATCTATGGGATCGCTGGTATTAGACGGTTGTTGGGTAGGCCCCATTGCATTAGCATTTGAACTAATCTTTACTGTAAATTCTCACTTATCTTTACTATTGTCCGCCTCCCTAGTGTAATGGTCAGCACGCTCGGCTACCGTTCTGGAGGTCCCGGGTTCGATTCCCACGGGGGGTCAAATATATATAAGTGATTTTTTCACTCTAATATTTATTCAATATTGCCCTGGACTGGTACCTGAAGCGGAGGGCTGATCACCTTCCTTCGTGTGCTAACGATCAAGATAACACCGTGTTTATATAATGCAGTGCCCTATGCACCATTGGGTTCTTACTATAAAAGTTTATTTATTTTATTTATTTATTTATTGTAAGGCCAACAGACAATTTAGTATAACATAAATATACATTGAATTAAGTAATATTTGTAATGTCCAATTACAGGCTTTAACATAATTGTTACAAATAAGTGCGGTACCTTTTTGTTTCTGTGCGCATACATACCAATGTTCATAATTACATGTAGAAATGCATACACCATTCACTGGTATGATAGTGCCTTAAATGAAAAGTAGTGTAACTTATTTTTTCCATAAACATAATTAAATTAAATTTCATGAACGTGATATGCATGCGCATGCGCACATAGGTACACGGTACACATACATATATATATACAAATAAGCAATAATAATTACATACTATTTTCAAGATTAAAGGATTCTTCAATTTCTTTCTTAAAGGATTGTAGTGTAATATTGAATATATCTGTATTCTCATATTTATTATTAATTAAATAACAGGTTCTGTTAATGAAAGAATTTTGATATGACTTGGTATTACATTTCGGAACGTGAACAATACTTTTGTTTGTTAAGATACCGGTAATCCAGGTAAAATTGCTGGTGAATTCGTTTTCAAAAAATAACCTTGTGATCTTTCCATTTTCAGAGGCTTTATACCTTTTGTTCCATTCATTCAAGGAGTTTTGACATTCCGTATTACCAGCTCTGTGATGTTATTTTGTTCGGAGCAGTTAACACGTTTTCGTTCTGAAATTTTATTAGGACACAAGGCGAATTTGTGTTCTTCTCCGCAGTGAGACCAAACCTCCTTATCATCATCCTTCTATAGTTTGTGACTATGTTTCTAGCTGTATTTTCAAAATTATTGGAGCGTTATATCTAGGATCTAACTTACATTATTTATGTAAGTTATTACGGGGAATCCAATTTACTATCAAACCATAGAATGTTCCCTTTAGTCTATAGACTATTTCCTATTAGTCTTGAACGGAATTTACGCGATTTTATATAGCAGGACCAAATCTGTAATTTCCCTTCTGCCACTAAGGTTTATTAAATTTAGCCACTTCATTACGCAATTATAATCTCACTCAGCAATTGGGACATTTAGTTTAAAATTAATGTATCTAAGGAACTTGTGTTGTACTCTTCCTACGCTGATTTTGTGACAATTGTTTCGCCTCGTTATGGCATTTTTAAACGAATGTCAAGTTTAGTATCAAGCCAATTCTCAACAAAGTTTAGATATTTTTCAGCTTGTTCATGGCTTTTCCATGTATCGCCTCTTGGAAAAAGAGGACCACCCACAAAACTCGTGATCAAACTTTTTATCTCTCGGAGTGATGTTTTTCACTCCGAATGATATTCACTCCAATCAAGCCAATTCCCAACAAAGTTAAGATATTTTTCAGCTTTTTCACGGCTTTTCCATGTATCGCCTCTTGGAAAAAGAGGACCACCCACAAAACTCGTGATCAATGAGGAGACCAGACTGTGGAACCGTATTCCAACTGACTTCTATCTATGGTAACATACAGGGACTTAAATTCATCGATAGATTAAAAATCCCTAGTTTCAATCACAAAACCAATAGTCTTAGTAGCTTTGTTGACCATCTCATTGATATGCAAGACAAATGACAATTTTTCGTCAAAGATGATACCCAAATCATTAACCCTTTGAGGTATATTTAATTTTTACTTTTGCTTGCAGCCAGCTCTGAATCATTTGTTTGCAAAAAGAGTACATTAGGAAATAGAATTACGAAAAAATACACAAAATATTCATTTGCCAACGTATTTACTTGAAATATACCAGCATTATCTTTCCACTATTCTATATTTTATTTAAATTTGCTCCTTATGACATTTTTTAAAACATAGTCCTGGATGCGGACCAGGTTTTCGTGAACAGGTTTCGCAAAACCACACCGTTTCTTTTCTACCTCCTCTTTTACTTCTGTCACTGCACACTGCACAGTCTTTGGAGCCACTTTTTTCTCTCTTGGCCAAGAAGTGTGGTTTGCCATCTAAGCGTTTTTCCATATCCAGAGTACAAGGTCTTCCTCTTTTCCTTGAGTTTCGGCCTTCCCCGATGTCCCCCGTTAGCTGCAAAATTATTGCCTTCCTGTATTGTTTATGTTGAACTGTAGGCAGACCCTTTTCTTTTCTATTTATGTTGAACAGATGGTAGCTGTTTACCATTCCTACTTCTAATAACCAGAAAAATAATTTTCTCCACCATTTGAGGGTTTTTTTTTTTAAATGGGTAGCTGCTAACAAAGTGGTCTGCTCTATCCACAGCTCCCATTTTACTTGTGTAATCAATAATTGAAACAGGCTTTTGAACTGTTTTGCTTACATACGACGTTCCTTTCTTAGTGTACTGTACTGGTTGAGTTTTTGGATTATGGAATGTGCTTGGCATGTGAACTATCCTCTTATCCTTCCATGCCAAAGCCATCATCTTTCTTTCCTTTTGATACGCCCGAGTCTCCAAATACTGTATTTTTATGATTTTCTCTGTCAGGTTTTTTTTTCTATTAGACATAATTGTCCCAGTAATATGGACCTTTTTAGCATATAGTTCTGTTGCCAATTCAACTCCAGTATAAAACCTGTCTGTAAACACATGGTAACCATTTCCAACAGCTACTTCAAGAACCTTTGAAGTTAAATGGATTACAATTCGTGATGTGAATGGGAGGTCTGGTGGGATTAAGTTATCAGTTGTTTCCTTTCCATAGTACGGCTCAAATGAAACCACATACCCTGTTGCACTGTCAGCTGAAACAAATAATCGGATGCCCCATTTTGTGGGCTTTTGTGGACTGTACATTTTGAATATAACTTTACCTTTGAAGCCTACGGTTGATTCATCTACAGCGATTTGGAATAAATAACTGCCGACATTTGCTATCAAGATAAGTCATAATGTTCTGGACCTTCAGCTGATGTCCAGCTCAACTTATCATCAGGATCAGAGCTAGATGTCATCCCTTATGACTGACGCTGCGTAGATGGGCCGGTATAGGCGTGATGGGGTCAACACTTGACGGAGAGATCACGCAGCAGCCGGCCTCTGTCCTTCCGCGTCTCGCTTCTCGAAGTATTTTTCCAGCACGATTTTCCGAACAGTTGTCAGGTATTAAGTAAATCGTTTTGCGCGCCAGGTAGGATTTATACATATAATATCGGGCGTTATATCCGAGCAGTGTCGTGCGTGGCCGACTGTCCCCCCACATCAGATTTTTCTGACTTCGGGACTGATCGTCACTCCCCCTTAGAGTTTTATTCGTATGGAAACGCTTCCGTACTGCTTATGTCAGCGCGACAACCCAACGGTGTTGCCGCAGGGTATTTCAACTCATTTTAATAGGGTTAACAATCACTAAAGCGTTACAAACAATTGAGCGCAATATCGGACGATATATCACATTCTCTGATGGCGGCTGAGCTTCCCGCAGACGATGCACCAAAATGGCAGGATTTATACATGTAATATCGGGCGTTATATCCGAGCAGTGTCGTGCGTGGCCGACTGTCCCCCCACATAAGGTTTTGCTGTCATCGGGACTGATCGCCGCTCCCCTTAGAGACCCCCGAAGGAGACTTCTCCTTCACCTAGAGTGGGGAAAGGAACCCATCAGTTCTCTCTCTGTGACACACATCTCGCGAGATAATTCAACAATAAATAGTTAAGAGGGAGCAATGGAGTCTTGCGCATATCCCTATAATGGAGTAAGTGACTTCGTTTTATCACTAAAAATACGGGGAGTCGCATGCTTTCAAAAATGGACGGCATCCCGTCAAACTGGATTCAGTGTGTTTTTTCTTCTTCTTGATCATGTCCATTAGTATTCCTCTAGATAACTTTCGAGGAAGATCCATTTCTATTGCCTGGTCAACTACATGTTGGGGTTCTCTGCGTCCTATATGCCCATACCATCTCAATCGTCTTTCCTCTACCTTCCTATTATTGTATGTTACGCCCAGGCTTCCACGAATGCGTGAACTCTTTATTTTGTGTCTAAGGATTCGCTGACCATCTAAGCATTCGCATTTTAGCGGATTCTAGTTGCCTAGAGAAGGTGCTACACATCGCCCAGCATTCGGAGCCGTATTGGAGGGGGTGTCTGACGATTGTTTTTAAGACATTCCCCTGTAATTTGGATGGCATTTTTGGATCGCAAAGGACTCCCATCACGGATCGGAATTTCATCCACCCCACACTTATTCTGTGCGATACATCCACTGTGCGATACGTCTGCTGCAATACATTCTGTGCGATACCCTCCATCCCTATGCATAATGGATCATAGGTATTTAAAAGAGTCGCAACTTGGTATTGCTTCTCCTTTCTGTATTGGGAGCATGGCAGCATTTGTATCTCCCAACGGAAGGTCCAAATATTTGGTCTTATTTCTGCTTAGTTTTGATTCATTGTTGTTTCCAGACCATTTTGTGAATCATTATTATTAGTACAATATCGTCTGCGAATAATAAGACCTTTATAGGACTGCTCATTTCTTGGTTTGTTAAATAGTGTATGGCCAAGATGAATAGTAGCGGGCTGAGCACCGATCCTTGATGTACCCTTGATGAATTATATATAGTTCTGGATATTTAAAAAAAAAATTAATCCTGATTATAATAGTTTTTATTCCGGCTTGACTGAGCGCCGGGTGCAATACATAGTCAGCTTTATTTTGTTTATACATAGTATAATAACATAAAATAAAAATAGAAATAACAGTGAAAATTCTGGAGAGATGATTTGAAAAGATGAGCTTGCTGGCAATCGCAGCACTGCGCTCCAGTGCTGCCACATGTCCAGCCCTCATCTGTACTCTTCATCAGCCTCTCTGGGAAGCCTAGCGCTCTATACCTTATCAGCTCATCCCAGTGTGGTATGTGCTGAAGCAAACATACCACTCGCGCTACAGTGCAGGGGCAACTTCGAGAGGTTTGGTGGTTTTTGCCAACCAGAATAGGTGCTTGTTGGTGGTCTTTAATTTTTCATTAATATATGTTTTATCCATGGAGTCAGAAATGTTGATATCTTTAGGGGAAATATTTCCCTTAATTTTTTTCGAGTCATCACCCTTTCTTTCGCCTGCTTTGTGTTGAATTTCACAGTTTTTTGAACTGTCGTTGTAGACGTTTCGTCCAAATTGTATATTCTAGTTCCATTAGCGAACTCGGGATTTCTCTTCAAAACTTTTTCCAAGTTATCGTAAAATCTTTTAACATTTATTTTATTAAATGCTGTGGCTCTAGCTAAACTACACGCTTCAGGACTTCTTAAACTAAGATTCGGATGTCTGCTTCTAAATAATTTCAGCCAATCCTTACCCGCAATTCTTTTTTCCTTCCAAGAATTAGGCATTTTAAAATTATTAACAGAAGCCATCTCAAATGCTACTTTCCGACATTCTTTACAAGTTAATCCATAAAACATCAAGGCACAGGTTTGAAAATAGCTTTTTAAACTATCCTCCTGTTCTTGGCTAAACACTTGGTTAACCGTATAATTTGCCACTAAAGAAATATTTTCTATGCCCTCGCTATTCAATTTTAAGTAATAGCGCCTTAATGTTGTAAAATGGATGCTCATTTCGCGTGCTACTTTTCTGATACTTTCGTCTTTTTTTATACGTTGTAACGCTTCTTTCATCTGAGCTGCTGAATGGTTAGCTATTTTTCGGGTCGGGGCTTTAGGGCGAGCCATCCTGCAAATAAATAAAATATGTATTTTGACCTTAGTAAATATGTGGGTAGCGTAATAAATATTTATAAAAGCTTAGGTACACAGTGGATCATGATTCACTGTGTACTACAGCTTAGTGATCCGCTGTACCCTAAGCGGCCATTTTGTTTATCTGATCGAGAAATCACAAAATTATAAGTTTGTTAATGACAGTTGTACTGTCAAATATAGCAAGAATATATGTAAGTTACAGTAAAATTAGTGGCACGTGAAAATGTTACATGCCATTCGGACAAGAAACAAAATAAACTTACCTTCAAAATAAATTTTCGAGTCACGAAAAAACAAAAATGTCACAACACGTGTGTATTCTACCATTGCTACAAGACGATTAGTTCTGACGTGTTTGCCCTATGAGGCCCTCTTACTGTGAACAAGACGCAATTATAGTGCTGATACTTTTACACACAGGGTACTCGATCCACTGTGCCCGCCTGATCCACTGTCGGCACCTTGGCCCTACATTAAAATATTAAACTCCACTAATTTATTTCTTTTTAAATCTCAAATTTATTAATAGTATTTACAATAACTTTTTTTTTAAATATAGAATGGCGTTGCACATGTCGCTCACTCCTTTCAAGAACGTCATAAATCAAAAAACTTGATTTCTCAGGAGAACGTTTTTAAAGTTTTTAAATATAATACAATATATCAAAAATAAATATCAATCCACGTATCGAAATTTTTACTGTGCAACAGATCTTTTAAGGTAAAACCTGAAGGTTTTTTCTCCATCTGAAAAATATTTAGTATATTTACAAAAATAATTAAACAATACATTTTCTTCAAAATGCAAAAACAACACTTTCTGCCCTGTGGCGGGTAAATATTAAGTTAAAAATATGCCGCTTTTGCTGGGATATAGTACATTTTTTGGGCATTTCGAAAACATGCACAACTGAAAATTGACGATTTTTGATTTATGACGTTCTTGAAAGGAGTGAGCGATGTAATACAATGCATTTGCCAATGTCAAGTTAATTGAATTCTTAATTATAAATATAAATTTATTCCATTTAATTTCAGAAAAACAACTAACAGTCTGTACACAATTGGGTTCCTGCTCGCCAGGATGAGATGGATATCTGTAGGGAGGGGAATAAGCGGGGCCAGAGATTTAAAAAAAAATGGCATTTGGTCATTTATTGGTCAAACAAAGAATACGTGGTTAAGGTCTTCCTCTTCGAAACGACACTCGCAAATGGGGGAGTCAAAGACACCAATCCTCGCAAGGTGCTCTCTCGTACAGCAATGACCCATCCTCATTCGACAAATGGTGGATGTATCTTTCTTGTTCATCGAAATTTTCCTAAACCAAAGACGGGACGGGACAGTAGGCTGAATGAGAGAGTAATGTTTTCCCTTTGAAATTTTGGAGGTGTTCCATTTGAGGGACCTGCTGGAAGACATATCAATATTTGGAATTGTCAAAAGGTCATCAGATGGGTAGTTAGAGAAATTCATACTTCCATTTAAAACGGCTTCCTTAGCTAGAGAGTCGGCTTTTTCATTTCCCGGAATGCCATGGTGGCTTGGAATCCAAGCGAGAGAAACCTGAACGTTTTTTTCTTTGAGTAAATATAATTTCTCACGGATTTTTTTTTTTTTTTTTTAATCAAAGATACATTGTATGGCAAAATAATCAACATAGTTACATACTTCTTTTTTTTACTTGCTACCTCACTAAGAGAGCAGATTGCTCGTGTTTAGAGAGGGAGTTCGCTTACAGGGTTTGTACATATAAATAAGAAGTAAAAATAAGAAATAATAAATGGTAATCAAATGGGAGTTTGCCTTATATGTTTTTGTAAATCATTTTTGAAAGATTTTAAATTGATTATATTTTTCATTTTTGCAGGTAGTTTATTAAAATGTTTTATTCCTATAAAAGAATAGTGGTTTTGAGCTGCACTAGTATTATATTTTGGGGTCTTTAAGTTATTTTGTGATCTTGTATTTCTAAAATTATGTGTCAATAATGTTTCCCTTTCTTTAAATATTTGTAAAATTGACGCTCTTTTAAAAATCGGTTCTACAGTAGGTGCGCTAAATTCTTGGAAAATCAAGTTTGATGGATAGATCCTAGGCCTTTTTAAGATAATTTTTACAATACATTTTTGTGTTATTAATAGAGGATTTATGGTAGTTTTATAGGATCCTCCCCGTCCAATAATTCCATAATGTAAAATTGATTGTATCAAGGCAAAGTAAATAGTTTTAATAGTCTTTAGAGATAGTATATTTCTGAGTCTGACAAATACATATATAAGTTTTGTAACTCTCTTTATTAGTAGATTTATTTGTGGTTTCCACTTCATATTTTCATCTATTATCACACCGAGGTATTTTATTTCATTTACTTGTTTTATTTTTGTACATGTTTGTGTGCATAAAGTATCATAGTTAATGTCATTTTCATTTTTGTTTATTGTAATATTAAAATCTGACGGAAGGTCACCACGATTTATTGAGAAGGATACATAGTATGTTTTATCGCTATTCGAGGACAAAATATTTTAGTCGAACCATAATTTTAATTTATTTATTTGGAATATTAAATGGGATTGGGCTTGTTTGAAGGGATTGCTGCTAATTTTTTGAAGAGAGCTTAGAGAGTCGGATAAAATGAGGCACCATTCAAACTTTTTGGTCATAATGTAGGAAAGTGTTTCTCTTAAAGTCAAGCATTCCGCAGTAAAAACTGACGAAGGTTGAGGTAGTTTGAATTGGGCACAGTAACCATCATCGTGACTGTAAAAAGAAGCTCCTGAATAGCCAGATATCTCCAATTTTGATCCGTCTGTGAAGAATAAACACCAGTCTTTCCATTTTGATTCAATTATGGAGTTGAAAAGGGAAATCGGACTAGGGGATTTAGTCCCTACTCCAATGTGGGTTATAATATTTGGGGAAAAAATATGATGAGAGTAAGGGAAGTTATAAAGGGAGGGGGTGGGAGATCGGAATATTTCTGCGATAAATTTTGACAGTTTTTCAAGACTTTTAAAACTAATAGAATTTTATAAAAAAATTTCAAAATGGTCACCGTTGTTATCTTTACAAATTTGTAATCTTTTACTTATTTCTAGGTTAATATCGATTGATTCAAAATTTTCGTGTAATTTTTCTGCGCTCAATGTGATCCTTTGTATTAGATGTTCTCTGCTCTGAATTTTCTCCTGGTATACATTATCCTTGATAAAACCCCACGCATAAAAGTCGAGTGGGGTTAGGTCTGGTGATCAAGCTGGCCATGATGTTGGTCCGCCGCGTCCAATCCATCGCTCTCCAAAAGTTTCCTCAAAGTAAGCCCGGACAGATGAGGAGGGGCACCATCTTGCTGAAATGTCAGCCTGCTTCGAATATTCAGGGGGACTGCTTCTAATAAACCTGGTAAAATATTAACTAAAAAATGTAAGTAAAGATCACCAGTTTGATTGCCTTCAATTATGTAAGGCCCTATTAATTGCTTACCTATTATGCCCATCCAAACATTAACACCAAACCTGTGTTGGGATTTGACCTCCTTCTTGCAACGTGGATTTGTTGTGCACCAGTAGTGAAAATTGTGAAAGTTGGTTACTCCATCTCTTGTAAATTGGGCCTTGTCTGTCCATAGGATGGTTCCTAAATATGATTGATCTCCGATATTCCTCAACAGCATGGCTTCGTAATATGCCTTACGGTGTACTTTGTCTTCTGCATTGATGGTTTGGACCGGAGTAAAATGATAAGGGTGTTGTTTGTCGCGATGAAGCACATTCCACACAGTGCTTTTTGGTACTCCGATCCTCTTTTCCACCATTCTCGTGCTGGATGTTGGATTATTTCTTATTTCCCGTAAAACTCTTTCTTCGATTGCTGCTCCTCCTGCACTGGTTCCTCTTTCTCTCCTTGCTACAAATGTTCCTGTTTCACATAGCCTACGGTGAATTCCAGTAAAAGTCCTCGGAATAGGCTGTCTTCTGTTCGGGTACCGCGCTGCGTATGTTCGTACCGATTCCAATGCATTTCCATTGCATAACCCATAAATAAAATGCATTTCGGCCAATTCTTGGTTACTGTATTCCACCATTTTTTAGAAAAAATTAAACTTATAACTGTTCACTGAGAATGTACACACACGATTGATTGTTTTTAAACTTTTGCAAAGAAAATTATTTAAAAAAATTAATTAAGTTAATTATTTAAAAATCTCGATTACAATAATTTTTATTCCAGCTTGACTAAACAGCGGATGCAATACTGAGTCAGCTTTATTTTGTTTTTACATAGTATAATGAAGTAAAATAAATATAGAAATATTATAAATAATGGCATAATTCTTGAGAGATGATTTGAGAAGATGAGCTTGCTGGCAATCGCAACACTGCGCTCCAGTGCTGCCACATGTCCAGCCCTCATCTGTGTTCTTCATCATCCTCTCCGGGAAGCTTACCACTCTATACCTTATCAGATTATACCTCTACACTGACGCAAACATACCACTCGCGCTACAGTGCAGGGGCAACTTCTCGAGGGCCCTGTACCCATTATTGGAATATGTTTTCATATCTCTTCCGCTTCTCTGTGCATGCTCCTATAGGACTTGTCCCAAACTAATTGTGAACCAACCTACCCGTTGGTTCACAATTATTGGACCGCATTTGGCACTGGCGTCTTATATCGAAATGTCTTTGCGCGAATGAGTTTACCAAATTCGATCAAACCTCTATAATCCCATCTCGAAGCAGATTCTTTAAAAACTGTCTTATTATACGACGAAGAATGTGCAAGAGTAGATTGTTGGGTATTATGTGATTGTGAAGAGGTGGAAGATTATGCAATATCAGCGTATGATTTGCCTTTGCCAAAAGTAGATTTGGCAGCTTCGCTATAAGAAATGTTTTGCTCAGTCATGTTCTTCTTAATGATATTTTGTCTTAAATATTCTGGGCAAATTCTGTTTGTAGCCAAATGATTTCGCGAACAATTGACACATGTGGTGCTCTGAATTTTAACTTCGACAGAGAACAGACTTGAGGCACAGAGTAGGATGCGGAAGGTAGGAGTTGGAGAGTCTTTGGCCGCCATTCCGCTGGACTTGCGTCATGTTCAGAGGGAGAAATTACACCACAATTCACTTGCGTCCAAAGGATTTGTATTCTTTGAAGGCATAGAACAGTGATGGATATAGTGTGCCAGCATATTACATCGCACTTAGTACTGGCGTCTTATATCCTCATCATCGGTACAATGCTCCTATAGGACTTGTCCTAAACTAATTGTGAACCACCCTACCCGTTGAATTGGCCATTTTTTCAAATATTGGACCGCATTTGGTACTGGCGTCTTATATCCAAATGCCTTTGCGCGAGTCTGGATTTGCAAAAAGAGATTTCTAGTAAATTATGTTTTAGCGACGCGGATGTTGAGCTCAACATATCATCAGGATCAGAACTAGATGTCATCCCTTATGGCTGACGCTGCGTAGATGGGCCTATGTAAGCGTGATGGGGTCAACAATTGACGGAGAGATCCTGCAGCGGCGGGCTCTGTCCTTCCGCGTCTCGCTTCTCGAAGTATTTTTCCAGCACGATTTTCCGAACAGTTATCAGGTATTAAGTAAATTGTTTTGCGTGGCCGACTGTGGCCCCACATAAGGTCTTGCTGTCGCCGGGACTGATCGCCACTCTTCCTAGAGACCCCCGAAGGAGACTTTTCCTTCACCTAGAGTGGGCAAAGGAACCCATCAGTTCTGTTCCTGTCTCACACGTCTCGCGAGATAATTTAACAGTAAAAAGAGGGAGCAATGGACTCTCGCGCATATCCCAATTATGGACTTATTTCGTTTCATCCCATCAAACTGGATTCAAATGATTCCTCTTCCTGGTCATGTCCCAGATTAGTCCTTGTAGACTGCTGGGGTCAGCTCTCCTCGTCCTCAGGTTGTAGGTCCTCCTGTCCTGGACAACGTCACCTAGACCATGCCTAGGATGGAAGTAGTCGGCCAGCTATCTCTCCAAACTTTTACCCCGCGGTGACAGAGAACAGACTTGAGGCACAGAGTAGTGTCTTCGTTTTGTCACTAAAAATACGGGGTATCGCATGCTTTTTCAATAATGGACCGCATCCTATCAAATTTAATGTAAAACAGTTCTCTATTCTGTGTATTGCTTTGAGAAGCAACGACTATTTTATTTATACATAGTATAATGAAATAAAATAAAATAGAAATAACAGCGAAAATTCTGGAGAGATGATTTGAGCAGATGAGCTTGCTAGCAACCGCAGCACTGCGCTCCAGTGCTGCCACATGTCCAGCCCTCATCTGTGTTCTTCATCAGCCTCTCCGGGAAGCCTGCCGCTCTACACTTTATCAGCCCATCCCAGTGTGGTATGTGGAAAAGAATTATAGGGTATTTACCCTACAATATATTAAATATTAAAGCCTATTGCTGAATACATGGAGAATATTTTTTTTTGGGAGAATCTGCCCATGAAAGGTTAGAACAATAGTTTGGTACCCATGAGAATTTTCTATCAACAGGCGAAGTCACTTTTCTCGAAAGTCTGCGAGATTTTATAATTTTTCCACTGTCATTTGGTACCTCAATATATTTAATAATTTCCTCATGAGTCCATTTCAAAGGAATACCTCTGAATAAGCCCATACGGGAGACCATATTATATGGGATAAACATTTTATACCCGTATGTTTCTAAAACATTATAACCAATAAAATCACAGTTTGCGATATATGAACTTGTCGAAACTTGTTAGTGTGACTTCAGAGCAATTTCACCTGACTTTTGAAGTTAAAATACTGTCGATGATAAAATCACTAACTGTTTTGTCATATTTTCTATGTCGAAAAGCTCAATACAAATAACCATAGATTTTGTTACATATTTGAGCCAATATCCTCAAAAATTTACATCAACGTTCATTTACGTCCGTACTCCTCTACGGAAATTTTACATGAACGTTTATTTCTGTCCATACCTTTTGACAGGTTAAAAGATTCCATGAGTTTACCAAATTCGATTATATTTATGGAGAAAGATGAATTAGGGATATTTTTTAGGATAAAAACACAGAAAGGTCCACTGTCTCTTTCTGTATATTTGTTTATAATATCTACTGACTCTGAGGAAGAAGGTTGGTTAGATGTTGAAGGTAATTGGGATGTAGGGGATAGGATATTCGAAGTAGCATTTGGAATATCTTGGCAGAATCCGTTTTGGAAATTTTTCTAATTTTGTTAGGTAGGATTGGAGAAGAGAGCAATGAAGATGTAGAGGGGATGTCGGGAGGCTTCTCACATTGCGTTTTAATTCTTTCCATATTCAGATAAAATCAAATGAATATAGAATAAATACGAAAAAAATTATATGAAACTAAGAAATATGATTATTGTAATTTACTATTACTACTAAGAAAACAATGAAAGTATGAAATTTAAGAAGTAAAATAATAAAATAAAGATTGATTTGGCTTATCTGGGAAGTATTCCTGTATCAGCAACCATAAAAAACTTATAAAACAACCATAAAACTGAAAATAAGACAAAATTATTGGAGCTATATAGTAAACGAACTGACAATCACAACTCGGCTGTCCAAATTTAAAACACAGTAAGGGACATTTTTTTTGTAGTAAGTTTTTTTTGCATTTATGGACTAAGTAGACTCTAGTCCAAAAATGCAAAAAAAAACCTACTACAAAAAATGTCCCTTACTGTGTTTTAAATTTGGACAGCCGAACTGTCAAAACTCAAGATTCTAAATACATTGTGCTTATTAAATCCTAACTCAGGTGATCCTAGGGCGCTTGTCCACTACGCGGAATCCCGTGTAATTTTACATCAGTTAGCGTTTTAAAACGACGATTGGCTTGTGCATCTTTCTTCGGATCGGACCTCTTGATCGGTGCGTGAACACGTTGCGCGTAAATTCGATCACGCTAAACTGTCGTAGTCGTTTTTATTTTTCAAAACCAGACTGCCGGACGGTGGAATCCCGTATAGTGGACAAACGCCCTATGTCTGGTGTTAGCTAAGTTTCGGTTAGAATCATCACATCATAATCGAGTGTAGGATAAGTGGATACTAGTGAATGTAATTTTGATATTAGGCCATTTTATATAACATTTTGATATAAAATGTTTGGGCTCTGTTGTAGGTCAAGCCAGGGATTGTAATGACAACACTCATGATCGAAAATATTGAAGTTTATTTTCTTTAAATCGTTATTACATATTACACTAAGTTAGTTCCCGATGCGTAGTTGCGAACGGTCCGAGGCGTAGTTCGTGTCAGTCGTAGAGACGCGTCGCGGGTCGCGGTGTCGGATGATCAACCGCGATCACTGGTCGAGGGCGGAGATGACTTCATCGACGTCTCGCGCCGTCGGGCAGGTTGCGCTTCCGCTGGAGGACTCGGCTGGACGGTGTTCGATGATACTGTGTTCCTAGCTTTTGGGGGCTCTGCCTATTTATACCCTCCAGATCCTCTGTCTTCCTCCAGACGGTCCCTTATCTCCAGACGCTATTCGACCCCCTGGGACGAGAGCAGCCGCGTTGGTCGTTCCTTTATTCATAGGAATTTGTTCCTGGAATTCACCATTGTTATCTACAATGCGCAGCTGCTCTCGGTGTCTGGTGTCGTTTATCGCTTCTAGACGTTACACGATCTTACAGGTGAAGCTGGGGTGAACGACACCACAAATGCTAAGATTTATTAGTTTTTGGGTGTTGTTTTATTTTTTCATTTTTTTTAAATAAGGCATTCCACCCATATGGAGAGTGATCTCTGCCTGAACCATAAAAAAAAAACAGAATTATGCAACAATGACACGGAATAAAATATATCAGATTCAGGAAGGTACGCACAAGTACGTACAAGTACATATAACTACAACAGGTCAACGTAATGGGACTGTTTGTCAGTATATTAAAATAAATTTATACCCAAATTGCAACAATATAAACTTACACAGCAAAACAAGATATCAAACACAACTGTACATTAACCACATTAAAATAAACAAGGTCCGGTTTTTCTATATTAGTCTTTCATTTAAATTTAGAAATTTTATTAAATTAAAATTAATTAAGGGATCTTGGAGTGATAAAAGGAATTCAATACTTACCGGAAATGTCACACATTTGCTTGGAATTTCACGCTCAAATACCTGTCGTTCCATTAACGGACACTCGAAGAAGACGTGATCAATTGTCTCTTCTTCTGCGCCGCACATACAGGAGGGGGAGTCCACCACTTTAATTCTAGTGTTGTTTTATTATACAAGGTATAGAATTGATGTATTTAATTTTAACATACAATAGTTTTCCCCATTTTCGGCGGGCCTATTCAGTTCTTGCTTAAGTCCATATAATGTTTCCACTGTTCCGGAGTATATAATCTTGTTGCAATTTGATACCTGGAGGCATTTTTTTCCAATTGTATAGAATATTTTTTATCTGTTATTGAATTGTTAAACAATACTTGAATGGATCTTGGCTCGTCATTTTTTGAAACACCTATTCTAAATAGGTGCGGATAAGGGTTAGAAGAAGATTTGAGATCTAACATAATGTCAAATCTCAATTCGTGTACATTATGTGGATCAATCTTTCTTGATTCACATCAATAATTTACCTCTACTGGCCATTTTACTTCAAATTTAGCCACTTTGTTTAGAGAGAAACATTTAAATGCCAAATGTTTCATACAAGTGTTTAAAATTGTTACAATAAGCAATAATGTCCAACTGTCACTTGGTCACTTTTGCTTGGCCAGAAAATAAACATCAATGCAGTTAGTCATTTTTAACAAGTCAATATATTATACTTCCAAGTTTAAAATCGCTTTGAGATTTTTTTCAGGGCAACATTAAGATGTCAAATTGTCAATAATCACGTTTTTATAAAAACTGCACTTGGTCACTTTCTCCTGTATGGCTACGATATATTTAACAGCATGAGAGTCGGAGTATTAGATGAAATAGAAGGATAAAGATATGTGTACCATTAGATTGTATTTGATATAAAAAATGTAAAATATTAAATAAAAATTATATAATTTACAATGTTTACAAATATATTTTGTATTTTTTTCTACTTAGGAGCCTATGACAGGCCTCTAGCTCTGTAAATCTTCAAGCTTCTATAATCCCATCTCAAAAACTTCTTCTATGTTAATCAATAAGATATTACAACTGTAAAATATTCAGTATTAAGTACAGCGGAACCTCTCATAACATAATTCGCATAACGAACAAAAAAATTGTGAAAAAGTTTCTTTAATTAGCGACATTTGAATGAGTTACAGTGAAAGGGCGAGTCCCTTTTTCACTACATTCACTTGCGAGCCTGGACTTCCACGCCAACAATCAAAATAAAAAATGTAACTTAACTTAAATTTAATGTAACTTAACTTAAATTTAATGTAACTTAACTTGAATTGAATGTAACTTAACTTAAAATGTCACTTAACGAGTAAGATTTTGGATCGAATTACGTTCATTATGAGAGGCTCCACTGTAAAATGTTAATAAACCGTGTCATTTTTTAAATAATAAATATATTATATATTTATGTAAGTACTTTTTTTTATTGTCTTTAACCTTTCCGGGAGTATTGACGTAAATGAACGTCGGTGCGAATTTTCCTCAAAGGAGTATCAACGTTCATTAACGTCGAAGTCTATCTGTCAGTTGGTAAGATGTAATTTGTATAGTAATGACATCTGTGGATATTTGTATTTAACTTTGTCATAAAATTAAACCTAGAGATGGTGAGCTTTATTTTTTATTAAAATTATTTTTACATAATTTCTATCTTCATAATACAAAGATTTTATTTAAAAAAAATACATATTTAATGTTTTAAAAAAACCACTCCCCAGAGAAAGTCGGACATCAATTATTGTACTCCTGGAAAGGTTTAATTGTAACCTGTACATGATTCATTTAAACATTTGTAACGATAATTTGTAATTTGCTATATCTCTCGCATATACTTGCTACTCAGTACTAAGCGCAGAGAAGTATGTTGAATAATTTTTTAATCATTTTTGTTACCTTTGATTTTGTCAATGTATTTTTTTAATAAAATTAAGATTAAACAAGCAACAATGAATTTTATTTTTTGATATGCTGAATTGATCCCCCATGTTTTTATTTTATTTTAGTATACTTTTAGCAGACTGAATGCAGTCGAAATGCGATCCCTCAGACGAATGTGTGGCAAAACGATGTTTGATAGATGTTCGAATGATGAAATAAGGAAAGAATGTAAGGCTGAGATAAGCATTATCGATAAAATTAAGAAAGGTGTGTTGAGATGGTTTGGACATGTGGAGCGTATGAGTGAAGAAAGAACGGTTAAACAAATTTATGAGGCGAATGTAGTTAGAAAAAGAAGCGGAGGACGACCGAGGAAAACTTGGCACAATCAGGTATGTCAAATACTTGAAAGCGGCCGGGTCAGGAGTCGTAATAATCGTCGGGTATGTATGAGGAGATGCATGAATGTAGACGAGGCAAAGAATGTTTGCAAAGACCGAGTGGTTTAGCGTTCGATTCTCTCTGCCTACCCCTGCGGAGAAGCGGCGTGATGGTTAGTTAGTTAGTTAGTTATACTTTTTTTCATATGGTACCGTAGAACGGGGCTACTTGAACTTTGATGTGTTACTTGAGCCCAGTACAAATAAATATTTAGATCTGTATTATTTATTGATTCAGGATTAACTTTGTGGAATGACATGATTATTTTATTAAAATTAAACACTTGAATATACCACTTTATCGAGTTTTATTTTTATTTACGACTAGTTTCGAAAACGACAGTTGTTTTCATCTTCTGGTACAAATTAAAACTCAATTTAATTTGTACCGGGAGATGAAAACAACTGTCTTTTTCGAAACTAGTCGTAAATAAAAATAAAACTCGATAAAGTGGTATATTCAAGTGTTTAATTTTAATAAAATATTTAGATCTGCATTTGGTCTACAATAATGAACGTATCAACATGTTGATTGTTTCCCTGACAGGTTACACTTATTGGCACGATACGTTCATTATTGTAGACCAAATACAGATATAATTTTTTTTTGTACTGGGCTCAAGTAACACATCAAAGTTCAAGTAGCCCCGTTCTACAGTATTGCATGGAATGTATCTACCGTGTAAATGGTGAGTTGACACATTGTTGTCGGGCGGTTTTTTCGTCAACCCTGACCATAATTATTTACTTATAACCCTTATCCGCACCCAATGGTGCATAGGGCACTACATCGAATAAATGCAGTATTATCTTGATTGTTACTTACATGAAGGCAAGGTGATCACTCTTGCGCTTCAGGATAATATTAAATAAATATTACAGTGTAAAATCACTAATATTTATTTTCACCCCCTCTGGCAATTTATTTAATATTATCCTGGACTTATCCCTGAAGCGCAGGAGTGATCACCCTGCCTTCATGTAAGTAACGATCAAGATAACACTGCGTCGATTCGACGCAGTGCCCTATGCACCATTGAGTGCAGATAAGAGTTATAAGTTCTTGCCTTCATGTAAGTAATGACCAAGAAAGCACTGTGTCAATACGATGCAGTGTCCTGTGCACCATTGGGTACAGACAAGAAGTGCATTGGGTGCGGCTAGAAGAAGAAAATTATTATGATGCAATACTTGCCGGTCGCGTAGGTACCCACACTAATGACAGATCTGCATCTTGCGTGGTGTTGCCAGAGTTCAGAAAAGCAAGTACCCCAGAATAAAAAGTCCAATAGTTGGAGTAAATTTTTATTGTCTTCATATAAAATTAATTCATACACAATGCGAGATATTTTAGTACAAGCGTTCGTAAATATTTAGTACAAAATAAATTCTTACTTCATTAATATTAATGTCACATTATTGTCCTATGTCTAGGGGGTAGCTGCCTACGGGGCACGTTCATATTTCATTTGATATCCTTACTTGTAGAGTTAATTCATTATTATATCAAGTATTCAAAGATTTTTTTAAATAAGAAAATGGCGAGTATATTTATTAGCAATAGCAATTTTTTACACTCAATTATATTGGGTTTTTTTTACAATTAAAGGATATTTAATTTAATTAAATATTTATAGTGGAATTCGCCATTCAGAGACAAATCGCTCACTCCTTTCAAGAACGTCATAAATCAAAAATCGTCAATTTTGAGTTGTGCATGTTTTAGTAATGCCCAGAAAATGTACTATATCCCAGCAAAAGCGGCATATTTTTAACTCAATATTTACCCGCTACAAGGCAGAAAGTGTTATTTTTGCATTTTGAGGAAAAGGTATTGTTTAATTATTTTTTTTAATATACTAAATATTTTTCAAATGGAGAAAAAATATTCAGGTTTTACCTAAAAAGATCTGTTGCATAGTAAAAAGTTAAATAAGTGGCTTGATATTCATTTTTACTACATTGTATTTTATGTTTGAACTTTAAAAACGTTCTCCTGAAAAATCTAGTTTTTTGATTTATGACGTTCTTGAAAGGAGTGAGCAAAATGCTATAACATTTTTTTTTGTATGGAATTCATTTGAACTTTGTTGATATAAAATTCGCATTCTTTACGGAAATTTCTTGATGGAATTCAGTTATAATATTTATTTGTAACATTGGTCAAATAAGAGCTATGTTATATGGTGTATATCATACGTAATTACGCAATTAACAATCAAGACAACATTACATCGATACGATGCACTGTCACTGGGTGCGGATAAGGGTAAAAAAATATTTTTGAGATAGCTTATTTTCAAAGTTTTGAACATTTTCTACATAAATTTTTTTATGAAAATGTTACTTTAAATTTTGATCAATTTTAACACTTTTAGGACTACAAGCTTTTACTGTTTTGTCGGTAAGCGTAATTTTACTGCTCATGTTATTTTATTTCTAAAAGTTTTGTATATGTTTGTGCATTATAAATGACGAAATTCCACTGCACAAAAACAACTCAAAATCACACAAGTCTGACAATTGTTTATATCAAACTTTTGAAAAAAAAACTGTTATACATAGTTAAATTTCCAAATATTATATATTGACGTACTCTTGAGAAGTATTAAAACTTTATATATTTATATATATTTTTTACATATTGATATTAGCACCATTTTATATATCCACAAAAGGAGTTTTTAAAAATAATTTTATCATAGTTTTCAAAACGCTTTTATAGTAAAATATATATATATATAAATTTTACAAAATAACAATAAAATAATATTGTTTCTTTAATAATTGACTAAGTAGAGATTTATGTCAAATATCCTGTATTGAACATATAATTTTTTTTCTATAACTATCAATTATATTGTAAAATTCTAAATTTAGTGGACGGATATGTAGGAATGTATCGTTAGTAAAAATTAACAATAATAAAAATATATCTATGGTTTAATATTGTCTGATCAGCTTGATAGATTGATCCGGAATATAAAATACAATGCATAAATGTAGTTCTCCTATTAAATCTTGCAAAGCAATACGGCTGTCCAAATTTAAAACACAGCAAGGGACATTTTTTTGTAGTAGGTTTTTTTTGCATTTATGGACTAAGTAGACTCTACTTAGTCCAAAAATGCAAAACAAACCTACTACAAAAAAAATGTCCCTTACTGTGTTTTAAATTTGGACAGCCGAATATAATCAAGAAAGAGTATATTTTGAATAATGGAAGAATTTGCAATGAACATATCACTCACTCCTTTCAATAAGGTCATATATCAAAAATCGACAATTTTCAGTTGTGCATATTTTCGGAATGCCCAGAAAACGTACTATATCCCAGCAAAAGCGGCATATTTTTAACTTAATATTTACCCGCTACAGGGCAAAAAGTGTTGTTCTTGCATTTTGAAGAAAAGGTATTGCTTAATTTTATATTTTTTTTTAAATGCTAAATATTTTTCAAATGGAGAAAAAACATTCAGGTTTTACCTAAAAAGATATGTTGCACGGTAAAAAGTTCAATAAGTGGCTTGTTATTTATTTTTAATACATTTCATTATATTCTTAAACTTAAAAAACGATCTTGTGAAAAATCAAGTATTTCAAGTATATGACGTTGTTGAAAGGAGTGAGCGATGTGTAGGAATGTATCGTCAGTAAAAATTAACACTAATAAAAATATATCTATAGTTATATCGTCTGGTCAGATTGATCCGGCAAATACAATACATATATGTAGTTCTACCATTAAATCTTTTACCGCAATAAAACCGAGACAGATTATATTTTCAATAATGGAAGAATTCGCAATGAACACATGAGCACATTTAGATGGAATGTGTTTGAAATATTTTAATACAAGGATATTGTTCAATAAAAGGCCAAGGCACAATCTAATTTAATTGATTAATTAAGAACCACGTGGAAAAGTTTTGGGGCAGAAGTTTACTTTACTTTACTTTACAAGGACAATTACTCTCAAGTGATAGTCGACGTCAGGGGGACCTGACATGACACGTACAGAAGAAGAATAAAAGTACATTGGAACCTTCATATGTCACTCCCACTGTCCACTATCGTGTGTCGGGCATTTTTGAAGCTTCGAACTCAGAAAAAAGAACAATGGATAAGTTCTCTTGAAAATAACTATAAGAGAGCTTAAATACTATACACAAACTGCACTGGTAACGCTTTCCCGAAAGGGTTGAGTATAAACTCTGTCTACTCATGTATAAATCAATACACGATATGGCTCCAGAGTATCTAAAAAGACCTGTGTATTCCAGATGAATTGGTCGATAGACGTCTCACGCTTCGATCGGCTACAACAACTGCAATGGGCAAAGTGATCTTACCAGCTCGCAACCAGTGCACTAAATTTGGCGAGCGTACGTTTGCTGTTGCGGGGCCGATGGCGTGGAATGCTCTTCCACCAATGGTTAGAAATAGTGAGAGTGAGATGATCTTTAGAAAAAAACTAAAAAGAAATCATTTCCACCATAATATTTTCCTCAATTCATTCACAGTGAAGCGCCCTTGAGGTGGTATTTTACGAAAATGGCGCTATATAAGTTATCCAAATTTATTATTATTATTATTACATGCATTTTTGTCCGCCTCCGTAGTGTAATGGTCAGCACGCTCAGCTACCGTTCTGGAGGTCCCGGGTTCGATTCCCAGGGGGGCCAAATAAATATAAGTGATTTTTTCACTCTAATATTTATTTAATAATCCCCTGGACTGGTACATGAAGCGGAGGGCTGATCACCTTTCCTTCATATGTAAACGATCAAGATAACACCGCGTTTATATGAAGCAGTGCCCTATGCACCATTGGGGTGCGGTAAGGGTTTTATATTATTACATGCAGGAATATAAGGTTCTAAATTAACCAGTCAATTGGGAGATTGTATCCGGGCCTTACATTAAGGGCGGGGGTACATATACTAGGGGTGGTTTGGCACATGTAAATCGATATATTTACTAACTAGTCTTACGATCTAAAGCTCATAGCCAAGGTTAATATTTTGTTAGAAGCTCGGTAGCGAAAATTACAATTCACTCGCAATAAGCTCACAATATACATAATTTCAAAATACCATCAACGATATTTTGTACGAATTATTATTCTACTCTATGCCTCTGCAGAGTTGTAATACCGAGTGCGTGTTTTAATACCGAGAAGGCCAAAATAAATTTGCCCAAATTTGCCAAAAAAAAAAAGTGATTTCCACTCTCATATTTATTTAATATCACCCTGGATTCGTACAAGAAGCGGAGGACTGATCACCTTGCCTTAGTGCAATTGATGATCAAGGTTACACTGTGTCAATACGATGCAGTGCCCTATGCACCATTGGGTGCGGGTAAGGCGTAGAAGAAGATTATGTAATTAGGATATGTGTATATATATAGATTTTTCACCATAATTTACCCTGGTTTTTGCCTGAAGCACTCAACTCGACTGCATCGATCACATCCAGTGCCCTATGCACCACTGGGTACGAATAAGGTCCAGAAGATTAAGACTAAGAAGGCAATAGCTATTTTAATTGATTCGTTTTGAAATTGTTAAAAGAAAATTTAAAAAGCGCAGTTTTTAACAATATTTTCTAGCTAACTTACGGCAAGTGAATTATATAAATGTTAGAAAAATACACAAAAGTAAAAAGAGAGGAAGAAAAAACCTCCACAATTAAAATAAAATCATCGTTCGTCCATAAAATGACATCTGTTGACGGTTTTGCGAAGCGTCTTTCGGTGCCATCTTACAGACGAACAATTACATTGGCTTGTAAGTATTAAAAATGAACCCGAAACAAGAAAAAGGTGATGCTGAATACCGTGAGGTGTACATACAATTTTTTAATTAATTTTGCTAATTTTATTTATTTTAAGTACACCGCTAGTTGAAAGAGAAGGAAGATTAATTTATGTAATGTACAATACATAATACAATACTATGCTTCCAATATTATGGTTTTAATTCCACGTAAGGCGTGTAGTCAACAGTCAAAGAAGTTTTAGACTTGTAAAAAAAGGAAAATTTCGACATTTTTCATTGTAAAATATCAAGATCTATTTTGTATATTAAAAGCATTGTTAACTTTGTGGTATGATAATATAACACTTTCCTTTTTTTTAAAGCAGCATTACACAAAGTGAACGATGAATGATATTTTTATGTTCAAATATCAAGATCAATGAAATAATGGGCTTATCTGGAATATAAAAAATACCACACTTTTAAACAAGCCATTTATAAAATAAATCAAAATATATATTTATGAATCATTTTCTCATTTTACATCTTTTTAAGTGCGGCAATTTTTAGGGGCACATGATTTCTTAAGTTTAAATTCCAATTGGTCAACTCAACTATGTTATCTTGAATATTTTTCGCAGATACTTTGTGGCACATTTTATACACTTAATAAAATGAAACAGCTTTGTTTTTAACCAATAAAAAGTGGTTAAAAACGAAGTTGTTTTATCTTATAAAGTTTAAATATGTTACCCCGGAATGGCATGTCTATACCGCACGCAGCTTTACAGTCAGGAGTTCCCAAGTTCACAAATATTACCCTGGATTATCTTAATCAAGATACCTATGCGGTAATCTAACGTCTCGTGACTGTTGACACAACCTTATGTGACAAGCACCAACTACGAATTCTAGACAAACCTATGATTAAACTCACTGCAGACGCGAAATCCCGTTGAAGTTAAAATATACATTAAATTATTCACACACAAATCGAGGACACATGTCTACATCTACACATGATAACAACATACAGGTATAACTTATAACATTTACATATAGGTACCTCGTATTCGGAGGGGGCGTTACATGAGGAGTTAGTGTTTCAAATTGTATTTTTACATTTTGAGGCCCAGTATTCATTAAATCGCAAGTTAATTTTCTCTAAATCCAGGTTGAAACATTGTAAAATAGATTTTTTTCTTAAAACACCGTTTTTGCATTGAAAAAATGAGTTTTTTTTCGATATAATTAAATGGTTTTGAAAAGAAAAGAGTTATTGAAAGGTAAGGAGTTAAAAAAATAAATACAAAAATATTTTTTCTATAAGTATTCTAAAAACAAAAAAATATCCAATATACATACTCTAAAAAATTTGGGCGTAAAAAGACATACAACCTCTATGGTGGAATGAATTCTGTATTAACAAATACATACCCTTAACCAATGGAAATTACTAAAATGAGTCATAATTAAATACAGTTTAAAACATTTACCCTCTATAACAGGGGTTCCCAATCTTTTTTAGCCCGCGGCGCACTTCCAAGTTTAGTATTTTGTCACGGCGCCCTACTTTAGTAAGCCATTTGGAATAGATAATGTGACTATATACATATGTATATATATATATTATAGTCAAAAGAAATAGGTACCTACAATAATAGAAGTTGGGTAGAAAAATGCTAGCTCTCAAAATATAAATTGTTGCTTTATAGGGACCCATGAATATTTGTGGTTTCGGATAATGATAAGAGAATCGACTCACGGCGCCCCTCTTGACTTTCTACGGCACACCAGGGCACCGCGGCGCACACTTTGGGAACCCCTGCCCTATAACGTTCTATCCGATAACGCGGTACTTATCTCAACTATATATATATATATATATATTGGCGATCACGGCAAGATATATATAAATGTTGCCAATCTGTCTTGGAATGCAGGTCCATGTGTCCGCGGAATTGAGTTTACAGTTTGAGATTAGCGGCAGTCCCACTCGGTCTGCAGTGAGGGTTATGGCAGTTAGTGAGGGTGGAGTGGGGCGCGGGGCCCGACACGGCGCGCCTAGGGCCGCGGCCAGCCCTTGGTGGCCTGGAAGGTCCTCACTTCGGTGGACGTGAAGGTGGACAGGTGCTGGTGGTCGCCTGTAAATAATTTTATTACATCATGAACATACTGCTAAAACTAACCTGTAAATAATTTTACTTAAAATAATACTTTAAATAATTTTTTTGTTAGTTAGTTTTTGCCTATAAATTTTTTTACTATATCATGAACATACTGCTTAAACTAACCTTTTTCAAATATGCCAAATCGCCCACTCCTTTCAAGAACGTCATAAATCAAAAAACTTGATTTTTCAGGAGAACGTTTTTAAAGTTTAAAAATATAAAACAATGTATTAAAAATAAATATCAAGCCACTTACTGAACTTTTTACTGTGCAACAGATCTTTTTAGGTAAAACCTGAAGGTTTTTTCTCCATTTGAAAAATATTTAGTATATTCAAAAAAAATAGTTAAACAATACCTTTTCTTCAAAATGCAAAACAACACTTTCTGCCCTGTAGCGGGTAAATATTAAGTTTAAAATATGTGACTGTTGCTGGGATATAGTACATTTTTTGGGCATTCCAAAAACATGCACAACTGAAAATTGACGATTTTTGATTTATGACGTTCTTGAAAGGAGTGAGCGAAATATCACTAAATAAAGTTATGTTTTTATAAAATATAACTATATTTATAATATATTAATTAACATTGTCTAAACTCACCAAATATCATTTAATATACTCCCACTCTTTTTTATTTTATTTTTTATCTAGTGATGTTTTTGATCGTTACTATTTTTTATTATATACTTTTACTAAATGTAAAGCTGTACAATTCCCAAATAAATAAATAAAATAAAAACATTTTGAGCGTATCCTAATACTTGTTTACAAATGTAGATTATCTCTGAATAGGAGTTATTTTTTACATTTTTGATATCTCTACATATGTATGAAGAATATGGAAGTCTGGGTATATTTACAGCGCTATGATGTACGGTCTATGATTAATTTTCAATGGGTCTGGGTGTTTGTGATGTATTTTTCACATTTGCCTGAAGACATGCCTCTAAAATAGAAGCAGAAAAAATTGAGATTTCAAATATATTACTTTGTTTATATTCATTATTACATAGTTTTAATACGCTATCACTATATTTTTCTACATTATAACTGTTTTAGTATGCTATTATTTTATTTTTATACTCTTTTACCAATTTTTTATACCCTATTACAAATTTTTTACACACTTTTGCTATGTTTCTTTAATGGCAAATAAATTCATATAAAAGAATCACAATTGATACTATTCTCATTGAAATACGTTGAGAAAAAAGGAACAAATATAGGGTTCAACTGTCTACATTTTAATTGCAGAAAATATCTCCTAATGTCATTTGTTGTCTGAACCGCGGGAGTCGCACCAGTTGCCGCACCAGTGCTCTATTTGGGAGTAACCGACCTTGCAGCTGCTGTCCCTGGCGGCGCACGGGCCTCGGGGTCTGCTCGTCCTCGTCGTCCGAGTTGTCCCCGTCGTCCATCTGCGTGGCCCAGCGCTCCGTGAACTCGCTGGCCGAGCGCACCAGCGACGGCTGGCTCAGCGAGCGCTGCAGGGACCGCTGGCTCAGGCTCCTGGAACACCGCACATTGAGTTAATAAAACTTAAATACAGTCATGCCTGGCGGGGGGACTAATTTATTTACGCCCTTTGCTCCACAGGATGTGGTTTAGGATGAGGAAGATTTATATATGTATGTGTGTGCATGTGTGTATGTTTATGTAAAATTATAAAAATTATTAAACTATAAATAAAACACTTGTTTTTTAGCAGTTGAGTATTATACCGTGACGAATAGTTTTGGAAGCTACAGACGCTTTCATCTTCAGGTTTGAATATAAACAGTTTATATTAAAAACCGTAGATGGAAGCATCAAATAACATATCGCTCACTCCTTTCAAGAACGTCATAAATCAAAAATTGCCAATTTTCCGTTGTGAATGTTTTCGGAATGCCCTGAAAATGTACTTTATCCCAGCAAAAGAGGCATATTTTAAGCTTAATATTTACCCGCTACACGGCAAAAAATGTTGTTTTTGCATTTCGAAGAAAAGGTATTGTTTAATTTTTTTTTTTAATAAACTAAATATTTTTCAAATGAAGAAAAAACCTTCAGGTTTTCTTTAAAAAGATCTGTTGTACAGTAAAAAGTTCAATAAGTGGCATGATATTTATTTTTAATATATTGTATTTTATTATTAATTTTTAAAAAGGTTCTCCTGAAAAATCAAGTTTTTTGATTTATGACGTTCTTGAAAGGAGTGAGCGATATATGAATGATCATTTCAAATAAAGTCTCATCTAAAATAGTGCTAACAATTATATATGCACTATAGGTCTTCTTGTTCTTGTTATCTTCTTTTAATAAAAGAAGAAGATAAGTAGATTGTTTTATATATAAATATAAAAGATTGTTATTACCTCGGCATTCTGAAATCGTGTTCGGCATCGCTGTCGGTATCGTAGAAGCGCGCGGACAGAGCCATTCCCATGGAGGCCTCCGACTGGCTGTCCGCGTTGTCCATGCGCGCGTAGTCAACCATCATCTCCGACATGGACCTGGAAACATCACAACCAAATTCAATTCAAGTCCCATTACAGTTCATTGTTACACAATGGGCGTTTGTGCACTACATGGAATCACACTGATTATTCTAACACACAGTTATTCTAAGGTGGTTGTCTCACTCGTTTGTGAGCGACATCATTTTTTACTTCAAATATAATTAATTTAGGCGATTCCAAATTTTGGATTTTAAATGGTCCATTTTTACATGTCGCTCACTCCTTTCAAGAACGTCATAAATCAAAAAACTTGATTTTTCAGGAGAACGTTTTTAAAGTATGAAAATATAACACAATGTATTAAAAATAAATATCAAGCCACTTATTGAACGTTTTACTGTGCAACAGATTTTTTAGGTAAAACCTGAAGGTTTTTTCTCCATTTGAAAAATATTAAGTTTATTTAAGAAAATAATTAAACAATACATTTTCTTAAAAATGCAAAAACAACATTTTTTGCCCTGTAGCGGGTAAATATTAAGTTAAAAATATGCCGCTTTTGCTGATATATAGTACATTTTCTGGGCATTCCGAAAACATGCACAACTGAAAATTGACGATTTTTGATTTATGACGTTCTTGAAAGGAGTGAGCGATGTGTATTGACTATACATCACCAGAATGTGAGGATTTTTTTGCCACAGTAAGGGCGGTTGTCCACTACATGGAATTACACATAATTTTACCGTCCGGCAGTCAGTTAGCGTTTTAAAATGACGATTGGCTCGGATTGGCTTGTGCTTTTGTCCATCTTTCTTGGGATCGATGCTCTTGATCGGTGCGTGAACACGTTGCGCGTAAATTCGATCACGCTTAACTGTCGTAGTCGCTTTCATTTTTCAAAACCGGACTGCCGGACGGTGAAATTCCGTGTAGTGCACAAACGCCTTATGTCTAGCCAGAGAATTCCCAACTCTAGTTTTATAATATGTAATTCCACAGAAATGGGTGACAAAAGACAATATGCCGGAAAGATTACCAACAGAGGCAGCCAGTAATTTAAATTGTCAGCAGTGCATTTCAGTACAAAAATTGTAGTATGCAAAATAGGTCTCGTTCAAAATTTTTAGATTTTACTTTTAAGTGGTATTTACTCAGTAAAACTTCACTACAAAACTGAACACAGATATTGGTGAATTTAACTGTGCGATGACAAGTAGCGCATTGCGCACATACAGATACTGAGAAAGCGCGAGTGACGGCAAGTACTGGTTGCGAGTGAGTTACCGCATGTCCTGGTGGTCGCTGGAGCGGGAGGGGCGCGAGAGGCCGGTGCGGCCGCTGGGCGGGGGCGCCACGGAGGAGGCGGCGTCGCTGTCGCTGTACTCGTACAGCGTGGGCAGCGAGCTGCGCCGCGACCGCGTGTCCCAGTCCGACTTCTTGCGGTAACGCCCGCCCTGAAAAGAAAAACATTGTTATCCCTTCCCTAACGGTGCTAAATACATCCGCGTGCACCGGTGATATGTATTTTGTACACTATATGAAAATGTGGTTTAAAAACGGGAAAATTAAGTATTACATAGCTACAATAAAAAAAGAGGTTAGTAGAAAGTTGTCATACTCTGTTTAATCTCCACCAATAACCTAGTTATATTATGGGTGGGGGGTGAACGGTGCATGACAATTTTTTTTTTCTGTATATATATAATGAATGTGTATATGTATGTATATATGTATATGTATGTATATATATATATATGTATATGTATGTATGTATATTTATAAATATATTCTTATTTTAGGTAAGCCTAGAAAAAAAATCCTTTAACCACCCTCATTAATTCCTCTCCTTTCCCCTTCTCCTTCTATTATTATATATCTCTATTATTATTCTATTATTATTATATATCTCTATTATTATAAATAAATCTATTATTTTATATCATACCCTTTTTTTTAAATCTCTTTATGTTTTTTAATAGTTTTATAACATAAATGTGGAATTGTTTGATTGGCTTCTTTTTTTTTAACGTTTTAACTATTTTTGTTAATGTAATGTAATGTTTATTATTGTTAATTGTTTATTATATCTTTTTTTTTTAATGTAAGCTGTACAATTCCCAAACAAATAAAATAAAAAAATAAAAATAAAGTATGAAAATGTGTTTGAAAAACGGGAAAAATGTAAATATTTCTAAATGTTGCTTTTTATTGAGCATAGTTGGAAGTTGAAATGTACCAATTTTGTAATGTTAGCTGTAGTAAGTATCTGAAAACGAGAAAAAAATCTGACTGTCAAAAACAGCATGAAGCCCAGTGTGCGTGTATGTAAAGTGCAGCACGCACACATACTCTGAGAAACGTTTGTGTATTGGTGATCCTATCCCCGATTTTGTTTACAATTTATTTATTTCCGTCTCTGCAAATGAATAACTTTATATTGTAATACTTTTATGTAGTACGTAGAAGTATTACGGAGGAATACAAAAACTTTAAACCCATATATTATAATTCATATTGATATTCTCATTTTCAAAGTCAAATTATAGTAAATACATATGACCGGGAGGGGAAGGTTAAACAGTGATTATTGGATGTATTTTTTTACATGAATAAGGAAATTTATTTTCTTAAGAAAGGTATCTATTACCTTGGGTTTGTCCTGCGGCGGAGCCAGGATCCTGAGGATGACCTCCCACTTGTGTTGCGGGAACAGGCCGCTGTAGCGCCGGTCCTCGCTGATCTTCTGGAAGTCCTCCCTCTGCGAGCACTGGGACAGCTCCCGGCGCAGCTCGGAGCTGGTCGTGATGATCTGCCTCCAGCGCGTCTGCTCCTCCACGGTCAGCGTCTCGTGCTCTTCGTACTCCGACGTCATTTGCTACAAAACAAAATAAAAAAATGACGACCTTCGAGACCTCGGCGCGCCGCCAGCCTGGACCGCTTCGCCTCTCTGCACCGATTCACGGACCTGTTTCGGAAAGCCTGTCGGTCCAGCGCTTGGTTCTTCCCGGCTCGAGTTTCTAGTCACCTCCGTCCGTATCCAGCTTACAACTGGGTACAGCGGGGCCGTCTAGAACCGCCTTAAAAAAAAGTAAAGCGGTACTTACGCCACCGCCAAACCGTCAGAACTTACCCCTTCTTGTGCCGCAGAGGAGACCACAGATTACGGTCTTATATGGACAGAAGACATCTCATACAAATTGGTAACGTAACATGTTACAATGCGAGCATGTCGAAACGTCATAACGTAACATGCTCGCCGCGAGCAATATTACGACGTTACGTTACGACGAAATGCATAGACTCCCATATTTTTCTTCATCTATGAGTATATTGAGAGAAAAAAAATCAAAATTACTTCAAGTGGAAAACCCCAGATAAGTATTAAGACCCACACAAGTGGTAAAAAACAAATGTTTCATTTATAATTTAATGAAGAAACCCAGTGCCTGGCTAGATAGTGTCGGCTCCTAGGCCTGTTCTGTGCATAAGACACTGCAAAGCTAAACTCTGGCCCCTCCAATAGATCTTCAACATTGTTCGGAAAGGTAGATAGATAGATAGATACCTCTTCGGGGCGTAGCACCCTGACGAGCACGTCCCAGTTGGGCGGCACGGGGGCCGAGCTGGCAGCGCGGCGGTGCTGCTCCTGGCTCTCCGAGTAGTGGCTCGCCTCCTCCTTGTACAGGGGGTTGGTGGCCGGGGGCAGCTCGGGCAGCTGCGGGAGCACGTTGCCCACCAGGTTGGGCGAGAACAACTGCGGCCCGGCTGAACCTACGTAGAACGATTCATTCGGTAACATTAAAATTACACAATCCTCAGTCAGTCATTGCAAGGTACGTGCAGCCCAGGAAGAAGGCGTTTATCCTGGCTTGACAATTTGGGAGAGTGGTTCATTCCCTTCAAAATTCAAGCTTTCGGGATGAAAGAACAGATAATATGAGGACATAAATGCATGGCAATCTCTGGTAATCTATATTCCATGACACAGGAAGAAGACCTATATCCTGACTTGTATATCCTTGGCTATTTGAAGAGTAGAGCTTGTATATCCTTGGCTATTTGAAGAGTAGAGCTTGTATACCTTGGCTATTTGAAGAGTAGAGATTGTATATCCTTGGCTATTTGAAGAGTAGAGCTTGTATATCCTTGGCTATTTGAAGAGTAGAGCTTGTATATCCTTGGCTATTTGAAGAGTAGAGCTTGTATATCCTTGGCTATTTGAAGAGTAGAGCTTGTATATCCTTGGCTATTTGAAGAGTAGAGCTTGTATATCCTTGGCTATTTGAAGAGTAGAGCTTGTATATCCTTGGCTATTTGAAGAGTAGAGCTTGTATATCCTTGGCTATTTGAGTAGAACTTGTATATCCTTGGGCATTCTAAGGACATGTCACAACCATGTCCACCTTCTCCTCTTCAGGACTTCCAGTATGAGGGGCTGTTGAGTTCTTCTCCTCACATCGTCATTCCTGACGAAGTCATACCACTTTACACCCAGTATTCGCCTCAGGCACCTATTTTCAAAACTTGCTAGTTTCTTGTTTTGAGCTTTGGTGAGGTGCCACGACTCACATCTGTATAGCAACACTGTTAGGATGCAGGCGTTAAAGAGACGACACTTGGTTTTTGTCGAGTAAAGCAGTGAGTCCCAGGCATTGCGCATTTTATTGAATATAAGTATATAATTTAATCTATAATTTTTAATATAATTCAGTATATAATTTAAGGAGTAGAGCTTGTATGTCCTTGGCTATTTAAGACGTATATCGAGAGAGTACAGATACAAGGACAGAGATGTGTGGGGCCCACTGACCTATGTAGTTAAGGGGCGGCAGGGGCGCCTCGGAGCGCGAGGCTATGGTCATGGCGGAGGCGCTGGACGCGTCGGAGAAGTCCTCCCAGCGCGGGTCCTCGCCCGGGAAGTGGCGGATGGTCACGTCCCAGCTGGCGGGCGCGGGCTGGGGCGCTGCCCTGTACTCGGTGACCAGCCGGCGGTGCCGCTCCACGTCCTCGATGGTCTTGCGCTCCGTGATGGTGCGCAGAAACACGTCGTCCACCATGTGGGCCGTGATCTCCGGCTTCCTGGAATCACACGACAGTTTCTTTGAGCATTAGGATGGTATGTATCACATTATAAGGAGAGAATGCAAGGCTGAGATTGAGAAAGAAGCAGTATTGATGAAATAAGAAAGATGAAAAAGTGAATGCTGCGAACATAGTGAATAGTACTTCTTCTTCTAACCCTTATCCGCACCCGATGGTGCATAGGGCATTGCATCATATAAGCGTAGTGTAATCTTGAGTGTTGACACGTGAAGGAAGGGTGATCAGTCAACCCTCCGCTTCAGGTACTAGTCTGGGGTAATATCAAATAATATCGGGTGTAAAATCACTAATATTTTTTTTCACCCCCCCTGTCCCTCAAGGTCTCCTTCGTGTCGCTCCTCGCAGTTCTGGACTTTTTTAAATTATTATGTGGATTAAGAAAAGAAAAAAGAAGAAAAGAGTTAGGTTATTTAAGAAATATAGACTATATGTTGATGTGAAAGGTGTATAATGTGTGTAATGAAGAAAGAGCAGTAAAACAAATTTATGAGGTGAATGCAGTTAGAAATAGGGGCAGAGGAAAACTAAGTATGATCGAGTATTTAAAATACTTGGGCGTAGTAAGGTCAGGAGTGGAAAAATTCGACTTATGAGGAGATGCATAAATGTGGATGAGGCGAAGATTGTTTGCAAAGACAGATTGGTGTGGGGTTCTATGCTCAGCCTACTCCTGACGTAAGTAGCGCGATGGTTAGTTAGTTGTTGTACCTGGCCGGCAGGATGGGGGTCTCGGGCATGGCTTCCAGACTCTCCATCTGAAGTTCCTCCTCTCGTACCTGCGCGGGAGGCAGTGGAGCAGGGCGCTGCAAACAAAGCATCATTTTTAATACTCATAAAATTATTACTTAACCTTTTAACCGCGTCAACTTTGTTCCTGAGAGACGCTGGTGCGCGGCGGCGGCGATATTTAGTTAAGAAACTATTTATTTTCCTAAACAAAAACGTTCAATGGGATTCATTGTGCCTTTTTGGTACTCTATAATACACGTGTGTCACATTATTCTTGAAATATATCGTAATATAAACAAATAAGATTGTAACATAAATAAATCAAAGCACGCATCGTGTGTCACCCTTACCCACTGGCGATGCGTAGCGTCGAGAGTGAGACAGATATAGGGCATGATTATGGCGCGGACTAATTACCGACCTCAAGAAAAATCAGGGAACTGTTCTTTTATTTATCCTTGTGATGTTACAAATTATTAGTCAGATATTTCAACAGATGTCATAAGGCCAAGGATTGACGTATTATTTTATCCAAAGTTTCAGACCATGAAAAAATCCCTCCAAGTTGAACTGAGGTTCGAAACTTGGAGCAAAGTAAAAACACATACGCTTATGTCAGCCGCGTATGGGGCATGTTTTATGAAAACACATACGGTTATGCGAGCCGCGTGGATCCGGTTAAATGCATAACAATTTTTAATCTCGAGTCATCTTTACAGCCAACATTATTTAACAAAACTGCTGTCAATGAAAGGCGGTTATTTTTTATTAAAATTTTTGTTTTTTTCATGTTTTTATAACAGCTTTTTGACCGCACTGCCAACGCCATCATCTCATACTAATCAAATGTATTCCCGAAAGTAAAAAAGTTGCCCCGCCCGGAGGGAAGGTGACATGGTTTGTTCAACAATGACACGCTAATATTTTGCACAATAAAACGAGAACAAACATAGAAATAATCTTTAAATGCTGAAAACGGTAGCACGCACTAAACAAATTGATTTTTGTGGTATAAATTAGTCCAACAAATCATAACGCACGCGTGTGACTCATACTTTCAAAGCGTCAAAGGCGTTAAAATTCAACCGAGTTATTAAAGTCTCACAAAATTATAGCTTTCACTGATTAACCGATAAATATGAAACATATAACTATTACGCACATATTTTATCGAGTGTTTAGATCAGGAATGTGAGTAAAACAGTAAAAAATTACGCCTGGGAAATAAAGTTTTGTATTTTCCCTGATTTCAGTTGATATTTTAATCAAAAGGATAATTTTATCCTTACAAGGGACATCTTTGATCGAGTGACATTAGTAAATTTGTATGAAAATAATAAGAAATAATGAAATACCAAAAGTTTTCTTTTCTGATTTGTAGATATCACACGAAAATATCTTTATAATATGAGCTACCCACAGATGAGGGTGTGGCTTGAACCGCGGCTGATATGTTAATGTAAAATGTTCTTAGCCGCCAAGGTATGCCGATGCGTTAAAAGTAAGCAGACGCAACACTTACCACAGAACCACAACCCTCTGTTCCACGCCTTTCCTGTATTCTCAAACTGAGGCATTTCGACAAGCATCGATACATTGCACATGTCGCTCACTCCTTTCAAGAACGTCATAAATCAAAAAACTTGATTTTTCAGGAGAGCGTTTTTAAAGTTTAAAAATATAATACAATGTATTAAAAATAAATATCAAGCCACTTATTGAACTTTTTACTGTGCAACAGATCTTTTTAGGTAAAACCTGAAGGTTTTTTCTCCATTTGAAAAATATTTAGTATGTTCAAAAAAATAATTAAACAATACCTTTTCTTCAAAATGCAAAAACAACACTTTCTGCCCTGTAGCGGGTAAATATGAAGTTAAAAATATGCCACTTTTTCTGGGATATAGTACATTTTCTGGGCATTCCGAAAACGTGCACAACTGAAAATTGACGATTTTTGATTTATGACGTTCTTGAAAGGAGTGAGCGATGTGTGTGGACATACCTTGACGGAGAATAGCTTGCTGTGAGAGTCGTCCACCAGCTCGGTGATGGAGTGCGTATCGGTCATCTCTGTGTTCAGGGAAGCTATGGATCTAGGTCTCCTGACCGGCTCCATATCTTCAGTTGCCTCCCATTCCTGAAACAACGTCAAATAATACCATAAAATAAGCTGAATACTTTTAAGGCAAATCATAATAGATGAGGATCACGGATCGTCTTTGGACTTTTTTTTGTATCTGAGCCCGCCATCCACCCGCAGCAGTTATAGAGTCCTGAGGGACTCTCTGTCAGCTGCACACAGAGGAAAGTCTTCAAAATATTTCTGAAGAAATAAATAATGCTCTATTCAGTTAATGAGGGGGGAGGAGGATGTACGGACAGAGGCCAACACTTCGTCCCCACCCCTCTGGATCCCCTCATTACCTCTGTTTCTATTATGAGAAATAATAATAAAATAAAACAATAAGAAAACAAAAAATAAATAACAATGTTTGCAGAAAAAAAAAATTCTCTAAAAATAGATATAAAAATACTCAAGAAAAAAATTAAAGCTCATTACATATAAATCTTGAAAAAATATACAAAAAAAAGACTATTATACCATTTATTATATAACATTAAACCATGAGTGTAAGTCCCTCTCCGAGCACAAGAACTCAGTCTCTTTTTTGGAGAGGCACAGCGAATCGAAATATAAATGTTTTCCACATGTATAAATATTTCAAATGTATTATGTTATAATTTAAAATGTAAATATATTAAATAAAATAAAAAAAAATTGTACTTTTACAAACCTGAGCGTTCTTCCTGACAATACGGGAATAAATGGGGGGCTGCTGCGCTACTCTCTTGATGGGGCCCATGGGGGGCGCGGGAGGGGGCGGCGGGGGCTCCTCGCGCTGTTCCTCTATCGTGGACAAGTTCCTGTCGGACCTGGGAAAATATACTTCATTATTAAAAATGTCACTCCATGCATAATATACTAAATATTTGGTTTTCATACTTAAATTTTTCCATATTAAATCATACATATATTTTTTAATAAGTATAAAAAATCTGTAGTGTGTAATTAATGTAGGCACACAAATAGAAAATTTTTTTTTTTGGAATTACAGAAGGATCCCATACGCGTCTTTTTTACATTTACAGGAGCATAATATGGGAATGTAAAATTTTTGTGATACGTGTCACCTACTTTCAAAATCCGCCAGATCCGATTTTATAAGATTTTAAAATAAATACTATATCGGAATGCCAATTGTGGGTTCTATTGTTTGAAATATTTATATCCTTTAAAACCCTGTTGAAAAATACTTAAAAACAGCGTTGTATTTCAAATTCCGCTATATTCATGGAACTTGCCTTCTGACCCATATCGGCCAATCAGAGAGCGGGGACAGGTCAAAAATTAAGATGACGTCATCATCGGTTTGTGTCTCGTGTTTTTTTTTTATTACTGGAAAAAAAAATGCGAAAATCCTCTATTTCATAATATTTTATCTAAAGATAGACAAATCTTTGAAACATAAATGTTACCCGGAGAATTTTGCTTTTTTTGTAAAATCGACTTGCATGGATCTGGCGGATTTTGAAAGTAGGCGACACATACAGACAATTTTTGTTTTTAATCTTGATCTTGTTTTTAAGAGTGATAAGCCTCCTGCGATGTTGATTCCCGGCTGTCAATCTGTCTCTTTGGTGGTCTGCCCGGGAGTCGTCCACCTTAGGGTTGGCAAACAGACACTGCAGATAAGAAATGCCTTCTCACCTGACACTGGTGGAGTCGCTCATCCTGTCGGGCGGGGGAGGCGGCGCCTTGCGCACTCGCACCTGCACGTCGAAGGCCGGAGGTGGGGGCTGGCGTGCTGGCATGGCCATCGCGGCGTTGGACATGTGCACCTCGTGAGAGTCTCCATACCCTGGAAAATGATACGACAAAACCATAATTAGTACTTCTTCTTCTTTCTGTGCCACTTCTAACGAAGGTTGGCGATCATCATGGCTATCAGTTTTGATGCTGCAGCTCGGAACAGAGATTTGGTGCTTCTGGCAAACCATTGTCGTAGGTTTTTCAGCCATGATGTCCTTCGGCGTCCTTGAGTTCTTCGCCCCTCAATCTTTCCTTGTATGATTAGGTGGAGAAGAGGATATTTTTCATTTCTCATCAACCTCTCCTAACTGGTATATATAATAACGGGAGATGTCACGCTTTGTCTCCTCGCTGCTCTGGGGGTTCTTCGGCTGGAATTTTATTCAAATTGCTTAAAAGGACTGCAGCATCAAAAGTGAAGATAGCCATGATGATCGCCGATCTTCGTTACAAGTGGCACAGAAAGAAGAAGAAGGAGACCTCGATTGAGTGAGGCAGGTAGAGAGGTAGGTACCTTCACTGTGCGCGCTGTCGCTGACCTCCCGCAGGGCAGAGGGCAGGGAGCGCGTGTCCGCGTCGATCTCCACCTCGGAGTGGGACTCGCTGGGGTAGTCGGAGGGGATGGTGTCGGAGCTCGGCGGCGGACCCTCAGAGCCTGAGGAGCTGGCGTGCTGCAGCGGCGCGTGCGCGCGCGGGATCTTCACGCCCTCAAACACCGACAGGTTCCCTGGACAAAGTAAATTACATCAAAATGTGATGGCATAGTTGGGTAGACGAAAGGTAACTGCACAAGGAAATTTCGATTTGCAAAACGCTCTTTATTTTACATTTTTAATTCATTTCATTTCATCCGATGGTACAAAGGGCACTGCATCGTATAAACGCAGTGTTATCTTGATCCTTAACACTTGAAGGAAAGGTGATCAGCCCTCCGCTTCAGGTACCAGTCCAGGGTAATATTTAATAAATATTAAAAGTTTTTTTTTGTATTACCTAAAGTCCAAGTGACTCTGAAATCAAGCTACGGCTTATGCAACACCGCTTATCATGACCCTTTTTAAGTTTAAGGTTTCAACTTTTAAAGTTTCATAGCCTATACCAACTCGTGAGTGGATTTACTCTTAATGTTTAAAGTTACTATAATTTCATGTAATTCATGAGTGAAAATTCTAAGCAAAGACACTAGATGAGATTCAGAGTGAAAAATCACTTATATTTATTTGACCCCCCCCTGGGAATCGCACCCGGGACCTTTAGTATGGTAGCGAAATGTGTTGACCATTACACCACCGAGGCAGACAAATATATACGAGGTACTGAATAAATAATTTAATAAATAAAAAAATGGTTTTTTCAATAAGATATTTTCTATTTTTAATTAGTGTTTTACTTAGTAAATACCACTATTTCTTAAAATCTACCGTGACACGTGTTTCGATGCATTCCGCATAATTTTCAAACACCAAATGATGCGGAATGCATCGAAACACGTGACACAGTACATTTTAAGAAATAGTGGTATTTACTAAGTAAAACATTAATTAAAAATGGATAGATTTTACCACATATGCCGAATCAATTTTTTTCTTTATTTGAAATTCTTTTGCATTAATAATAATAATAATAAAACCCTTATCCGCACCCCAATGGTGCATAGGGCACTGCGTCATATAAACGCAGTGTTATCTTGATCGTTTACACATGAAGGAAAGGTGATCAGCCCTCCGCTTCAAGTACCAGTCCAGGGTAATATTGAATAAATATTACAGTGAAAAAATCACTCATATTTATTCTTACCCCCCCTGGGAATCGAACCCGGGTCCTCCAAAACGGTAACCAAGCGTGCTGACCATTACACTACTCTTTTGCATTACATAATATAACTTCAAATACAAAAAAATATTAATATAATATAAAAATGAATACAAAAAAAGATCCCACAAAGGCATGGCCTGTGTGTGGGTATACAATATAATTTAGTCGTAGCAAAGGGTATATAGGCTTTATAAGTAGAACTAGAATAAAAGTGTTGATATAAAATACAAATTAATGAAGATATTTTCTTTTGTGTTTCCTTTTGACTGGTGTTCGCATTCATTTCAATACCACCAATTCCTCAGTGTTCGGCCGTGGTGAAAGCTTTCATGGCTTCGGAAGATGGAATTTTCTAAGCCGGCATCAGCGAAATGGTTCGGATTACAGCGCATTGCGTATTAGCGGTTATCGGTGACCGGCGATTTTTATTTTATTTTATTTATTCGGCAATTGTACAACTTACATATAAAAAAATTATAAAATAAACAATAGTTACATTAACAATTATAAACAACATTTTGAGTGTGTCCAAATACTTGTTCACAAAATCTGGATTATCTCCAATTACAGGAGTTATTTTCATATTATTTTTTGACATCTAAAATAATATGAAAATAACTCCTGTAATTGGAGATAATCCAGATTTTGTAAACATGTATTTGGACACACTCAAAATGTTGTAAATAAATTGTCTGGTTAAATTATAAGCTTAAGTAATAAAAATGAAAATGGTATTGTCTGGCGTTTCTCATGTGTGTGATTGAAATCCAGGATTTGGACCTCACATACTAATATAAGAGTTTCTGCTTAATAAAGAGCTTCTTTACATCTCACCAATAGATGTCTCTAGTGAAGTTCTAGTGATTCAAGAACAAGGTTTCTAAATTGGTTCATATATATAGAACTTCCGAGAATTTGAGTAGTGTGGTTGTCAATAATGGGTAGAATTGGTGAATGTTACATTGTGTAAAGTGATCACTTAAACCAGCCTATGACAGTCGTCAGCCCCGTAAATGCCCAGACTTCCATATTCTTCTTCATCTTTGATGAAATGTCAAAAAATAACAATTATAAACATTACATTACATTAACAAAAATAGTTACGTTAAAAAAAAACCAATCAAACAATTCTATATTTATGTTATAAAACTATTAAAAAACATTCAGAGATAAAAAAAAAATGGGTATGGTAGAAAATAATAGATTTAGCAGGAAGGAGAAGGAAAGTCACACTCACCGAGGCTGCTGCCCGACAGCTTGGTGATCTCGCTGCCCTCGCGGGAGTAGGGCAGGCGGTAGTGGGCGGGCAGCGCGCGGCGGCGCAGGCACAGGTAGCTCACGCCGAGCCCCAGCAGCAGCAGCGTCAGGAACATGATGGCGCAGATGATGAGCAGGATCTGGATGCCCTTCAGCGGCGGCTCTATGGGCACGGCCGGCACCGCCTCGTCCAGACTGTCCAGTGAACAACACAATTATATATTTACTGATTACAATTTCATACTAAATGTAGGCACAGGCTTCAGAACTCGGGAAGACTCCGTAGAGAGACGAAAACGCTCCCAGAGTATCTCGAGGCTAAACATGCCTACAAAATAGCTATCGAAAAAGCCAAAACAGAGTCATGGAAAATTTATTGCGCGTCGCAAAACAGAGAAACCGCCTGGTCTGCAATTCACAGAGTGCTGGTCAACCGAAACCGGACCACTCCATTATCGACGCTAAAAGATGGCAGCCAGTACTTAGCTTCGGCTGCGGAAAGTGCTCAGCGACTCTTAGAGATATTTTTTCCGGACGACAACACACAGTCAGAAACACGTGAACAAATCAAAATCAGGCGGTTTGCAGAAGTCATACCTTATACAGAAAACGACCCGTTATTTACGGTGGAGGAGATTGAGGACATATTATTGAACATCAATCCGGAGAAGGCGCCCGGCGAAGATCACTTCACCGCGGACATCTGCCTTCACTTCTTCAACGCAGACAGGTCATTAGTATTAGGTATGTACAACGCATGTCTCAGACTGAACCACTTCCCGATTCCATGGAAAACAGCGAGGATCATAGTCATACCCAAACCAGGTAAGGACGACCTTCAAGATATTAAGTCCTACAGACCGATCGGACTCATTTCGGTGTTTGGAAAAGTACTCGAAAAGATGATGATCAATCGGATTAACTGGCATTTTCATCGTAACGGTAAGTTAAGTCCGAAACAATATGGATTCACACCCCAAAAATCGACAGAGGATGCTCTCAATGCCTCAGTCAAGGTTATCAGGACGGCACTGCAAGACAAGAAAATGATCGTCGCGATTTCGCTTGACATACGGGGAGCTTTCGATAATGCCTGGTGGCCATTTTTAATGTGCCAACTTAGCAGTAAAAAGTGTCCTAGGAACTTGTTCTTGCTGGTGAAAAGTTATCATCAACAGAGGAAAGTCGTGTTGTCACATTTTGATGCAACTCTCGAGAAGGTCACGACCAAAGGATGCGTTCAGGGATCTTCCTGCGGACCGAGCTTCTGGAACTACATCTTGGATGATGTACTCCAGAAAGACTTGGGCCAGGGGGTAGAACTGAGGGCATTCGCGGACGACCTTCTCTTGACGGCTGTGGCCGACAGCACGACGGATCTCGAGATAATGACGGATAACGCCCTGAAAACCATCACTACATGGGGAATTAAGGCCAAACTCCATTTTGCAGAAGATAAAACGAACGCGATGTTTATTACCAGACGAAAGGACCGCCAGCCGGAAATATACATGAACGGAGTCCGGTTGCAATTCGTAGACCATTTCAAGGTTTTGGGCCTCACCATAGACCGCAACCTAAATTGGTCTAAACACGTTGACAACGTTTGCAAAAAAGCAGCTGGCATCACGAACAAACTCTTGAGAGCCGCCAAACCGACATGGGGAGCGTCACCGGAAGTTATGCAGCAAATATATATAGGCGCTGTAGAACCTCTGATAACATATGCCTCAAGCGTGTGGGTGGAAGCGGTTCGCAAGAAAGTCATCAGAAAGAAACTGGACTCCATGCAAAGACATATTGCTATCAGGTCATGCAAAGGATACAGGACAATCTCCCTTGTTTCAGCTCAGGTTTTAAGTGGATTTATGCCACTCGATCTGAGGATTAGGGAGCTTGCTGAGGCATACGCAGTCAAGAAAAGCCTTATCTTGCAGGACCTGCCGGAAGACAGATTCTACCAGGGAGTCGGAGACTACTTCTCCCTCCCTCATCCAGCTGAACGACTTTCCATAGATCACGGCTACGATGACCAGACTCTACCTGGGACATTGCAGGAAGAGTTGAGGATCTTCACCGATGGTAGTCTCTTGAACGGCAAAGTAGGTGCAGCTTTTGTACCCTTCGATGGCGTGAGAGAGCTGCCTTCGAGGAAGTTGAAACTCGACGACTTCTGTTCTGTGTTCCAGGCGGAACTTTATGCGATCAAAGAAGCCTTGTTTTATGTTTTGAAAAAACCCCCAAACAGATGGAAGCAGATAACGATCCTGACAGACTGTAAATCTGGCGTCCACGCAATAGCGGACCGAAATTCGATCAACCCTATTGTCATGGACATCAGAACAGATATTCAAAAGTTAAGATGCAGACACCAGAATGTGTATATCGGCTGGATAAGGGGTCACTGCGGTATCCTAGGGAACGAAAAGGCGGATGAAAAGGCCCGGGAGGCAACACTCAAGAAGACTGCCCCTGACTATGCCAACTTCCCGCTAAGTTTTGCCAAAAGGAAAATTAGAAGCAGGACCCTCCAACTCTGGAACGATCGTTATTTGAACGAAACCACCGGAAAGGTAACCAAAATGTTCTTACCAACCATTTTCCATGCCTTTGATTTCAGGAGACTGCAGAAACCTGGCTTTGAGCTCACTCAAATCCTTACGGGTCACGGTGGGTTCATGAGCTACCTACATCGTTTCAAGATCTCCGAGATCGACAGCTGTACGTGTGATGATGAGACACCTCAAGATGTCCCTCACCTGTTGATGCTTTGCCCCCTTTTCAGCTTTCAAAGACAACAGCTGGAGGCGCGTTGCAGGAGCCTGGGTGAGGATCTATCCAACATCGAATCCGTGATAGTTCATAAGGAATTGTCACGAGAGGTAGTATCATACATGATAAAAATAGTGAAGGACATTGGTAACATAAACCAAAGTAGGACACAAAATGCCGAACCCTCTTCTAGTGGAACGGAAGGTCTGCTGATGACAGTCAACAGTCCGCCTTCTCCTGAGGAGTTTTACGTGGTTTCCTCCCAGCAATGAGCAAATGCAGAGAAGTTCCTATTTGACCCACACTAGATGATCCCTCCCGTTCCCAACACAGATTCAAATAAAAACATATTTAATTAGCTAGAAGAAACAAAAATCCACTAAATGATCTATAAACCTTGTACATAATAAGCAAGGTAAATAATAAATGCAATTCCCATCTAAAAAAAAAAAAAAAAAAAATTACAATTTCATAACATTGAAAATATACAAAACACGTGTTCGACCAATAGCCACTTATGGGATTGAGGAAAGAAAAGATACTTCCAGAACAAAATCTCGACTCCAAACCTCCGAGATGAAGACTCTCCGACCCATAACCGGAAACACATTGCGAGACCGAATAAGAAGTACCGACATCCGGAGCATGTGTAAGATGGAGGATATCGTGAGGTGGGGACGACAACGAAGGCGATACTGGAAGGAACATATAAACAGAACGTCAGAAGACAGACTTCCACGTATCGCCCTCCAAGGCAACCCTGAAGGACGCAGACCCCCAGGCAGACCTCCGAAAAGATGGAAAGACAGCTGAGAGTCAACATCCCAAGAGCGACATGCGGAGGCACAAACAGATCCCTAGGATCTACAAAAAGAAGAAGAAGAAGATAACTTCTTCTCCGTCTTATTCCTCATTGCTGAGGGTTGTGACCTTTGTGGAAGCAATAATTCATAACATACTAAGGACGGGAAGGGTATTTTTACCTTTTGCGCCGGCTGATTTCGAAATAAAAAAAGACTAACTTCTACTGGCTGTCTGCAGTTACAATGAATATGTTTCCTTACATGGGAGCGGGCAAGGCGGCAGGCAGGGGGGTCACCGGTGGCGGGTATCGGCATACTATGGTGATTACCTCGTCTCCGTCCATCTCCAGCCCGGGGTGGAACCTCACCACGATGTTGTTGGTGAACACCCTCAAAGGTTCCTGGAATAATCAAACTGTTAAACACCCTTTGCAACATTTTGAGTGTGTTCAAATACTTGTTCATACTACTACTACTACCATCACGCCGTTTCTCCGCAGGGGTAGGCAGAGAGGATGGAACGCCACACTTTTCTGTCCTGACATACACTCTTCGCCTCCTTCACATCCATACTTCTAGTCATACATGCCCTCCGATTACGCAGACTTTTGACACAGCCAGATTTTAGGTTCTGATTGATCTGATTGTGCCAAGTCTTTTTCGGTCGTCCTCGTTCTGTTTTCCATCTCACATTCGCCACATATATTTTCTTAGTCATTCTCTCGTTATCCATTTTCTCCACATGTCCATACCACCGTAAAGAACTCTTCCTAATCTTTTCAATTATTCCTTGTTCAGCCTTACATTCCTTTCTTATATCTTCGTTTTTAATTCTGTCATACAATGATTTTCCACACATTCATCTGAGGGAGCGCATTTCAACAGCGTAGTCATCTGCTTTCATCCTTTCTTTGCCAGTTCCATGTTTCGCTTCCATACATTAGTGTCGGTACCAGCACCCCGTTGTGAACCGCTAGCTTGGCTTCCATGGACATATTTTTATTAAATAATTTACTTGTTCATAAATCTGGATTATCTCCAATTAGGAGTTATTTTTCATATTAATATGAAAAATAACTTCTATAAATGGAGATAATCCAGATTTGTGAACAAGTAGTTGGACACATTAAAATGTTGTAAATAAATTAATTGGTCAAATTATAAGCTAAATGAATAAAAATGAAAATTATGTTTTCCGGCGTTTTTCACGTATGTAATTATAATCCAGGATTCGGACCTCACATACTAATATAAGAGTTACTGCTCAATAAAAAGCTTCTTTTCATCTCACCAATAAATGTTTCTAGTGAAATTCTAGTTATTCTAGAACAATGTTTCGAAATTGGATCATATTTATTTATATATAGAAGTTCCAAGAATAAGTGTGGTTGTCAATAATGGGTAGAATTGGTGAATGTTACACGTGTGTAAAGTGATCACTTAAACCAGCCTATGATGCATGGTCAGCATGCTCGGTTGCCATGCTGGAGGCCCCGGGTTCGATTCCCTGGGGGGTTCAAATAAATATAAGTGATTTTTCACTCTAATATTTATTTAATATTACCCTGGACTGGTGCCTGAATCGGAGGGCTGATCAACCTTTCCTTCATGTGTTAACAATCAAGATAACACTGTGTTTATATGATGGAGTGCCCTATTACCATCGGGTGCGGATAAGGGGTTTAATAAATAATAATTATTAAAATCATTGAGTAACATAGAACGGGGCTACTTGAACTTTGATGTGTTACTTGAGCCCAGTACAAAAAAAAATATTTAGATCTGTATTTGGTCTACAATAATGAACGTATCGACATGATTCATTGTTTCCCTGACAGGTGACACTTATTGTCACAATACGTTCATTATTGTAGACCAAATACAGATTTAAATCTCTTTTTTGTACTGGGCTCAAGTAACACATCAAAGTTCAAGTAGCCCCGTTCTATGGTAGATTTTTGTTTCTTCTAGCTAAATTTTTTTAAAATTTTAATCAGTGTTGGGAACAGGAGGGATAATCTAGTGTGGGCCAATCAGGAACTTGTCAGCATTTGCTCATTGCTGGGAGGAAACCACGTTGCACTCCTCAGGAGAAGCTGGACTGCTGACTGTCGTCAACAGTCCTTCCGCTCCACTAGAAGAGGGTTCCGCATTTTGTGTCCTAGCTTGGTTGATGATAGCGACGTCCTTCACTATTTTTATCATATATGATACCACCTCTCGTGAGAGTGAATTATGAACTATCACGGATCCGATGTCGGATAGTTCCTCACCCAGGCTCCTGCAATGTGCCTCCAATGTGTCTTTGAAATAATCACGGGGTGGATCTTTTTTTGTATTCATTTTTATATTATACATTTTATTAATATTTTTTGTATTTGAATTTATGCTATGTAATGCAAAAAATGTCCGCCTCCGTAGTGTAATGGTCAACACGCTCGGCTACCGTTCTGGAGGTCCCGGGTTCAATTCCCAGGAGGGTCAATTGAATATAAGTGATTTTTTCACTCTAATATTTATTTCATATTACCCTGGACTGGTACCTGAAGCGGAGGGCTGATCACCTTTCCTTCATGTGTAAACGATCAAGATAACACCGTGTTTGTATGATGCAGTGCCCTATGCACCATTGGGGTGTGATAAGGGTTTCATAAATGCAAAAGAATTTAAAATAAAGAAAAGAAAAGAAAAGAACACCTTTCTTTTGTGTATCTAACGATCAATATTACACTGCTTCTATACGATGCAGTACCCTATGCACTATCAGGTGTGATAAAAGGTTAGAAGAAGAAGAACAAAGAAAAGGGTTTAATAAATAATTAAAAAAAGCACAATGATTAAATCATTTAATAAAAATTCGTACATATGGCGAATATTTGCGTAATTCTTGGAGAAATACTATTACATACCGTGGGTGTACTAGCAAAAAACGTTAACTCGAAAAAAAGCAATTTTGACTTGATGATGCAGTATTATAAAGTTTTCAACATTCTCATCATCATCTTCTAAAGGCAGCGCCTTGTTGTGTCAGCCACTTGTCTCTGTCAGTCGCCATCCTCTTGAGCTGCGAATAGGAGGAGACGTCCATGAGCCGCTTCAAATCCTGGAAGTATGAAGTTCTTGGGCGGCCTCTTGTTCGTTTTCCCAAGATTCTTCCTTCGAAGATGTTGCTAAGAAAGGTGCTATGTCTAATTGAGTGCCCTATTAGCTTGGCCTTCCTCTTCAAAATATGATTTATAAGCTCTCTTCTTTCTTTTACGTCCTGCAACACCTTTTCGTTGGACTTCCTTACGACCCATGATGTTTTGGTCATCTTCCTCCAAACCCACATCTCAAATGCTTCGAGCCGGTTTTATTCTATAAACTGGCAAAATACACTGAGTAGTTAAAAATGTCATACTTATGTGGTTTTAAAAGTAAATTGAACTTTAAATTTAATAGCGGGTATTTTATTCAGGCTAAATGAAAATGTAAATAACAGGGATTATTCAAACAGGGATTTTAGAGTTGACGTTTTTTGCCAGTATACCCAGGACATATTATATTTCACAATTATTATTCTAGTAAAGACATCATGTCCGCCTCCAGGACATTTGTCCGCCTCCGTAGTGTAATGGTCAGCACGCTCGGCTACCATTCTGGAGGTCCCGGGTTCGATTCCCAGGGGGGGTCAAATAAATATAAGTGTTTTTTCACTATAATATTTATTCAATATTACCCTGGACTGGTACCTGAAGCGGAGGGCTGATCACCTTTCCTTCATGTGTAAACGATCAAGATAACACTGCGTTTATATGAAGCAGTGCCCTATGCACCATTGGGGTGCGGATAAGGGTTTTTATATATATATTATATAAAGACATCAAATGATTACAAGGTTATTTTTATTGATTTGAATAATTATATAACTTGTGTACAATAATTTTTACATAAAGATAAAAATCATTAAAACTATTTTGTTTGCAAAATAAGTGAGTATTATTATAAACAAAGAGGAGTGGAAACTACTGTATAGATAAGACCCTTAGATTTAATATATACAAATACATAAATATATTTAATTTTTATTTGCTTATTCTCATCATACACACATTTACTAGCTATTAATCTGTTAACTGTGCTGGACTGGGACATATGAATATGTCAAACGTAAACAATATTAGCAATGCTTAGGACATATCGCTCACTCCTTTCAAGAACGTCATTAATCAAAAATCGACAATTTTGAGTTGTGCATGTTTTCGTAATGCCCAGAAAATGTACTATATCCTAGCAAAAGAGGCATATTTTTAACTTAATATTTACCCGCTACAGGGCAGAAAGTGTTATTTTTGCATTTTGAAGAAAAGGTATTGTTTCATTATTTTTTTAAATATACTAAATATTTTTCAAATGGAGAAAAAATATTCAGGTTTTACCTAAAAAGATCTGTTGCACAGTAAAAAGTTAAATAAGTGGCTTGATATTTATTTTTAATACATTGTATTTTATGTTTGAACTTTAAAAACGTTCTCCTGAAAAATCAAGTTTTTTGATTTATGACGTTCTTGAAAGGAGTGAGCGATATTGCTCACTCCTTTCAACAACGTCATATATAAAAAATCGTCATGTCACTGGGTAGAATGGTGAATGGTGGTAAAAAATTATCTTGATATAAATAATAATAAAGTATCTTCATACAAATAACAATAAAAAATATTTTCATGTAAATAACAATAAAAATCTTGATATAAATAACAATAAAAAATCTTTGTATAAATTACAATAAAAAAATCTTAAAAAATAACCATTTAAAACATTGATATAAATAACAATAAAAAATCTTAATATAAATAACAATAAAAAAAACCTTGATTTTTATTGACATTAAAAAAAAATCTTGATATAAAATACGGGGCTAAACCCGAAACTTGTGAATTACTAATTAAAAATTTGGACATACTAAAAACATTGTGAAAAAAAAAAGTATTTCAATAAAAGTAAACTCCACTGATAAGTCACATCAGGTGGCTTGGTGGGTTTCTGCAAAACAAAAGATTCCTTGAAACTGAGATTCCTTGACGACCAAACATAACTTAAAAAACGAATCAAACGCAATGACGTATGCAAAAAGTACAACGCAAGTCTATTGGATTATGCTTTTTAGGACGCTTATATCGAGCTTTGAAAGCACTGCAATGAGGTCATCGATGGTCGCCTCCAGGGTAGATATCATCTCCACCCGCGTCTGCACCTGACCCGACCAGTAGTCGCGCTGCTTCTGCAAGACCTCGCACCGCTCAAACAGCCTTCGATTTTCCTCCACCAAGATCTGTTCGTTGGGATCTATGACCTTCTTCACACGAGGAGTGTCATTTCTCACATAGTAATTCGGCTCGAAATTCATTCCCGGAACAGGCATGTTCCTCTTTACCTTGGGATCTCCGCTATTTGTGCCGGGATTGGGCTGGATATTCTGAACCGGAATCGGTACAGTCTTATCCAGCATGGGATCTCCGTTATTTGTGCTAGGATTTGATTGAATATCTAATCCGAGAGTCGGTGGAGTGTTATTCATTCCTGGTTTTCCATTATTCATACTAAGATTCAATTGAATATCTAATCCGAGAGCCAGTAGAGTGTTATTCATCCCAGGATTTCCATTATTTATACCAGGATTCGACTGAATATCTAGTCCGAGAGCCAGTAGAGTGTTATTCATCCCAGGATTTTCATTATTCATACTAGGATTCGACCGAATATCTAATCCGAGAGTCGGTAGAGTGTTATTCATCTCGGAATTTCCATTTTTCATACTAGGATCTGACTGCAAATTTAATTGCAGAACTGGTATAGTCTTCATTGGACCGGAATCTCCGTTATTTATACCAGGATTTGTCTGATTTTTTAATCCCGGAATTGGTATACTATTCTTAGGTCTGGAAGACCCGTCACAATCTTCCATTGTAAAATCATTATCGATCTCAGGACGACCATAACTCGTTCCAGGCGCAGGATTCAACTCCATATTGTTAGTAGACCCCAGCGTTGGTTCAATTTTGATAAGGGTGAGAGACTGTTCTTTGGTTGGAATAGAAGACCCCATATTAATAATATCAATATATGTTGACTATAAAATTTCCACAGTTGAAAAATTAATTAAGGAGTGTTTTCGTCTATTTTTTTTACTTGCGCGATTTAGTCACTTGAAGTACAATTCAACAACACATTAGAGTGAAAATTCCCGCCATTTTCGTAGAATGTTCCAGTGGGTAGTCACTCTCTCAACAAACAGGTGTTTTTAGCACCTTTATGCTTTTTCCAAAGTACATATGCGAGGTAACCTCAAAAAATTACACTTTTGTGTAAGAATAGGATGTGAAACAAGGGTGCCGTAACATTTAATTACGTTCACAAAAAACAGGGTTACATGAGTAGTAGTTAAATTATGCCAACCCGAACTTTTGGGATACAAAAATCACTTTGAATCCTCTAGGTGACAGAACAGAAGTGTCGATTTCCGCCATATTGAAATTCAATTGACAATATACCACCTTGCGCAGCACTGACAGCTACAAAAGCTTATTCGCCATTCGGACAATCAATCGAATACAATATATTATTTCTCTTAAATCGAATAATAATAAATAAAAGAAAACATTCAGTTATATTTAGAAAACAGGGCTTGTAATTTGCGTCATAAAATACTACATTTTCGTCAAATCTGATTAATTTTTAACCGAAAATGGGAGTCTAAATGGATTCCTTTAAAATGCTTTTTGAGTCGCATAAGCCAATCTAGTTCTGAGCTTATATATATCGATTATTCATTCGAAATGTACATTTCTAGCGAATTGCTCGGATCAGCGATTACACTTCGTGAAAGTGTCAATATTCAATACGCTTATGTAAAAGTTCACCTTGTGAATAAATCGACCTTTTTGTAAAAATTGTCCTCTTCTCCCGACTTATTACTTCGACGGAAATATCCGAAGTTTTACGAACTTTAAAAAAATAAAAACAACCTTTGACGCGGGTTTTTGTAGTTTGACAGATCATTATTACGATCTTGTTTTTATTATTTATTGCTGAAAACCTTTCCAGACATGGTATTTTCCAAAGTTTTTTTCAAGTTTCATCGTTACCGACATTACCAACTTAGTTCGAATACTTTAAATATAATTTTATGGCAAATTATTAAGTTTTTTCGTACATGGGAAAACAACAAGACGTAGGCAGAAAAGCATTGCCTATCCAACTTACCCGCGTGACACAAAAACGCAAACAGTACCTACCCTACCTTACTAAGTAGAACCTAGCTTACATTACTGCCTACCTCTACATTCATTCATTCAAACCCTTATCCGCATCCCGGTGCATAGGGCACTGCATAATATAAACGCAGTGTTTTATTGATCGTTAACACATGAAGCAAAGGTGATCAGCCCTCCGCTTCGGGTACCAGTCCAGGGTAATATTGAATAAATATTAGAGAGAAAAAAAAACTTATATATATATTTTACCCCCCTGGGAATCGAACCCGGGACCTCCAGCACATTAGCTAAATATACTAACCATCACACCACGGAGGTGGATAATATTACTAATATTTTTATAAAAAAAAATAATACACTGATGTCTCCATTTACACGTTAGATACGTACAACGTGATACAGTGTAAAAAGGTATATTAAAATAATAATAAAAAATATGGTAGATATGTTTCAACAACATATATTTATTTGACCGCCCCCCCCCCCCCCTTGAGAATCGAACCCGGGACCTTCAGAACGGTGGCCGAGCGTGCTGACCATTCCTTCCTGTTCCCAACACTGATTAAAATAAAAACATTTTTTTAGCTAGAAGAAACAAAAATCTACCATAGAGCGGGGCTACTTGAACTTTGATGTGTTACTTGAGCCCAGTACAAAAAAAAAAATCTGTATTTGGTCTACAATAATGAACGTATTGACATGATTCATTGTTTCCCTGACAGGTGACTCTTATTGTGACGATACGTTCATTATTGTATGGTATATTTGGTAAATACAGATTTTTTTGTACTGGGCTCAAGTAACACATCAAATATTCTCAATATTATTAATATTAAAAGCATTTACTTTGTGGTTAGTAATTTTTTTTTTTACAAAAATGTTAATAATATTGGTATATAACCACTCACCGAGATTTTTATGTTTACCGGTTTTGAGACGTACCCGTCTCTTCGTCAGGACAATCACTTCCACAGAATGCAAACAATACCACCCTTCACCACCATAGCACCATTTACACACTTAAAACTACATAAAATGTTTAACACGCGCGATTTTGTGTAGTTAAGTGTGTAAATGGTAAAAAGTGGTATTGTTTGCATGCTGTAATAGTCATTGTCCTGACGAAGAGACGGGTACGTCTCGAAACCGGTAGACATAAAAATCTCGGTGAGTGGTTATATAATAATATTATTAACATTTTTGTAAAAAAAATAATAAGTAACACATCAAAGTTCAAGTAGCCCCGTTCTACAATACAAAAATAAATTGAAGAAAAAAAATATATGATAGTGTGTATTCACCTGTCTGGTGCCACATCCCTTCAGCGGGAGCTCCAGCCGGTAGCTCAGGGCTCCCTTGCCGGCAACCTGGCAAGCCGAGTTCCTGTCGAAGTCGGCATACGCTATGCCGAAAAATTTGTCGTTGAACTTCAACTCAACCTGTGGACACGGAAAAGCTTCGATGTAGAAACAATCATTAAAAAAACATATTACATATTTATATTTATAGCATTTACTTTGCGGTCAGTTATTTTCATAAAATTTATTTATTTATTTATTTTTCAAAACATTTTGCATACATACTTATAACCCTTATCAGCACCCAATGGTGCATAGGGCACTGCATCTAATTGACGCAGTGTTATCTTGATCATTACTTACACGAAGGCAAGGTGATCACTCTTGCGCTTCAGGAACCAATCCAGGGTAATATTTAATAAATATTACAGTGTAAAATCACTAATATTTATTTTTACCCCCCCTGGGAATCGAACCCGGGACTTCCAGCACGGTAGCTAAACACGCTGACCATTACACCAAGGAGGCGGATAAGTCATATATATAATATTCCCGATGAGCAATTTCCATTTCTCATTTTGGGACATGGGATTAAGGTTAACAAGACTGGAACACAAATAACAAAGTTACAAAAAATATTTTTTTTAAATAACCAAAACTAATACATGACAAAGTATAAAAAAAACAATGAACAGGTATAGTAAATAGGCAAAAGAAGCATATTTAAAAGAAATAAATGAGAAAAACATAAAGTAAGAAAAGCAGAAAGTCCGCCTCCGTAGTGTAATGGTCAGCACGCTCGGCTACCGTTCTGGAGGTCCCGGGTTCGATTCCCAGGGAGGGATTAAATAAATAAAAGTGTTTTTTTCACTATAATATTTATTCAATATTTCCCTGGACTGGTACCTGAAGCGGAGGGCTGATCACCTTTCCTTCATGTGTTAACGATCAAGATAACATTGCGTTTATGATGCAGTGCCCTATGCACCAGTGGGTGCGGATAAGGGTTAGAAGAAGAAGAAGAAAAGCATATTCAAAATAAAGAAATGAGAAAATATAAAAAAATTGTACTCATATTTTCAAAAAATAATACACTGAAGTCTCCATTTACACGTTAGATACGTACCACGTGATACAGTGTAAAAAAAGTATACTAAAATAATAATAAAAAATATGGTAAATATGTTTCAACAACATATATAAATATGAACAAAAACAAAAAACATACAAAAAATATTCGAATTGTTCATCTCACAATGCTTGGGAAGCAATGAAAATATTATAAATCTGAAAAAGTGACAGCAGCGTCAAGAAGCACGCTGTCCGCCATGAGCAATATTTAGTATTGCGTGTGTTGCCACTACGTTCAATGTTAACAGTACTTTAAACATATTTTAATACCATAATAACTAATAGACAATAACAAAAGTAAATTATGCGGGTATTTCTGCGATCGTAACAGTGAAAACCTGACCTATTCGCGTTTTTTGCCGCCATTACGATACATTGTACGTGTAATAATAGATCGTTGTGTAATAACACATGAGCGGATACCGCTTACAGTAATACTAACCAAATAATGATAAACATTTAGATTTAATCGAGACCAGTTTCAAATCGATGAAGTAGTTTGAACGGCACATGAGTCCCGTATAAGAAATATTAACACACGAAAAAAATACGTTATAAATAAACACGAAAAAAAAGAGTACTGTTAGGGCGTTTTTGCATCACACGGAATTTTATCGTCCGGCACGTCAGTTAGCATATAAAACGGATGATCGGCTTGTGCTTTTGTCCATCTTTCTCCGGATCGATGCGTGAACACGTTGAAGTAAATTCGATCACGCTAAAATGTCGTACACTCTGTTGACAGTTATTTTTATAATCCTGAAATTATCCGGAGCATTGGTCTGTATGTTCCCGATAGTTACCTAAGACAGCGTCGACATAGATTGTTTCACATTCCTATACACAGGACCAACCTGCCGATGGTTATGCCTGTAGGAAGAGCTACCGCTATGTTGAACAATATCACATTGGATATTGATCTGTTCCATGTGTCCGAAGGAGTTTTCCGAAGCGGGATTCTTCTACACTTTTAAGTCTTCTTGCTTACTTTTACTTTTAATATATAAGCCTTGAATATTGTTTGTTATGTATATAATATTTTTTTTATTGAATAAATTAAATTGAATTGAATTGAATTGAATTGAATTTTACCTCAATTTTTATTTATTTTCAATAATTCAATTAATTAAAGTTTAAATATATATATTTTTAAATAGTGGTAATATATCTGTGAACAGAGGGGTAGTCGCTTTCATTTTTCAAAACCGGACTGCCGGACGGTAAAATTCCATGTAGTGCACAAGCGACTTTAAGGGGATATTCTCAGGCACAGAATTCATTCCACCGGAGAGGATTCATGTCTGTTCATGCCCGTTTTTTTTTGTTAAGAATGAATATTGGATATTATTTTATTTTTAAGAATATAACATACATCGAAAAATATTTTATATTATATGTAATTTATATATTTTGAACTCCTAACCTTTCAATGACTCTTTTCTTTTCAAAACCAGGTTATCATTACAAAGGCGTTTTTTTGCAAAAAGTTTTTCAAAAAAATGTACCTTACTGTGTTTTAGGTTTGGACAGGCGACATATATGTACTTTTATGGAGTAATTTACCTGCATGGATCCAGCCGCGCAGTTGAGGGCCGCTTTGGTCCTGTTAAGGAATATAACAGGGCTAAGGTCGTCCAATTTCGTGACCTGGAAAGGAAACAATGGATATTTGTCAGACGGGAGGAATATCTAATTTAACATACTCAACCTATAAAGGATTGTATTAGACTCGTGAAGTGTTTATAACAGCTGATATAATAAAGATTTTCGTTCATAATTTTCTTTTGGAAAATTCGCCTTCGAAAAAAAGTTATTTTCGTAAGTTGGCAATGAATGACGTGACAGAAACGATGGATTTATTTTAATATTGGGGTGACATTGCTAAATTATTAGCGGCTCTATTTGTTCATGTCTATGGTCCATCATATTTGTATAACACAAATGGTAGTGTAGTGGTAAACAAACAATCCACACTACTACTACTAGTACAGCTCTAAACCATAGACAATAAACCATATGACGTCATAAAACGTTCGATGACGGGAATTTGATAACGTATGCGAACGCACGTTTTTCGTTTTATTCAAATATCTAAAGTTTAAACCTTCATATCTCTCTTAGTTCTCTACAGATTTCAATAAGAATGTCACCGATAGTCTTGTGGTTTTTCATATTAATTTATTAGCCAATAATCACACATCTTGATATTTATCCATTCAAATTAATATAATCTAATAGATTATGCAGCAAAGAAACTTTATATTACGATCGATCCATCGTGAACTATGATCGATTCAAACATAAAAATGGAACACTTGTATCTTGAAAGACCACTTTTGAACTATATAAAATAAAACAACTTTGTTTTAACCACTTTTTATTGGTAAACTTTATCCGACCGGTTTCGACAAGAACCTTGTCATCATCAGGGTTTATGTACTAAATTCTTAAACATTGAAATACTCATAGTTAGGTTAAAGTAAATTACCCTTCATTAAGGATAATTAACTTTAACCTAACTATTAGTATGAGTAACCCTGATGATGACAAGGTTCTTGTCGAAACCGGTTGGGTAAAGTTTACCAATAAAAAGTGGTTAAAACAAAGTTGTTTTATTTTATAAAGTTTATAAAATGTGCCACAAAGTATCTGCGAAAAACATTCAAGAAATGACCACACATTTGAGTTAATATAAACACACAGCTTGTTTCGAGAAATACAAATCGCTCACTTCTTTCAAGAACGTCATATATAAAAAAAAACTTAATTTTCAGGAGAACATTTTTAAAGTTTAAAAATATAATACAATGTATTGAAAATAAATATCAAGCCACTTATTGAACTTTTTACTGTGCAGCAGATCTTTTAAGGTAAAACCTGAAGGTTTTTTCTCCATTTGAAAAATATTAAGTATGTTTAAAAAAATAATTAAACAAAACCTTCAAAATGCAAAAGCAACACTTTCTGCCCTGTAGCGGGTAAATATTAAGTTAAAAATATGCCGCTTTTGCTGGGATTTAGTACATTTTCTGGGCATTCCGAAAACATGCACAACTGAAAATTGACGATTTTTGATTCATGAAGTTCTTGAAAGGAGTGAGCGAAATGTTTTTTTTTATATTTTTTTTTGGGATTTACAATAGTTACCTTGCCATCCAGAACGGTTTGCTCGGGCAGGCCATCTCCCTGGTACTCTATGTTGTTGGCGTGCGAGGCGTAGTTGCTCTGCGCGCGACACGTCGCCAGCAGCGAGCAGGCCAGCACGACACCCAGCCACGCGCCTGCCATCGTAGACCTGCGGACAAAGAAAAAAAAAACGATGAGAAACTATGTATGACGTATGGAATCGAAAGAAGAGCGGACACCGTTGCCGCAAAAAGCGCGCTTAGAGTGTCAGAAATGAAGACTCTAAGAAGCATATCAGGCAAGAGTCTTCGAGATAGTATAAGAAACGCCAGGATCAGGGAAATACGCGCGATCGAAGATGTCGTTAGGTGGGGAAGGCAACGAATTTTTTTCCTAAGGAACTTTACATAACGCTGTCCCGAAATGAATAAACCAAATTACTTTTTGTAGTATTATGTATGTAATGCTTTTAAAATACAATAAATAAATAACATACAAGAGCAGTCATGGCACAATTTGCATGCAAACAAATATTTTATAATTATACGTTATTTTGAATCACTCTTATCGCGTGTGCTTGACGCATTACTGGCGATAAAGTGAAAATGATTAGCGTGTGCAATTTTCTTAGCACGCCTATCATGTTGTTGTTGTTGTGTTTACGAAAAGAGAGTAGGTACCCCCTTTCTCGTACCTGCCTACAAAAGCGTTGTACTGGGAGGGCGTTATTTCAGGCACTTGTTTATATTTTCTATGGATAATATTGGCGCGCATTTCTCATGCAAATAACAATGGCGGGAAAATTTTGAATTAGGTCTTGTTTTGTTCGACGCTAAGTAGGTACTTTCCGAATACATTTCGTTTCAAAATTATTATTCTAATAGAATTTGCCGTTTACAGTTAAATATATCTATTTATTTGATTTTTTCCTGTAGTGAGCTTATTTAACATTTAATACAAACTATTTTTCACACTTAATTTATATCATACATGTATTTACATCTTCTTACGGTAAACAAAACATTTATTTTTATAATCTTTCAGACTCTTTTCATTCTTCATACATTCAGGCATCTCATCAAACATTTTCAAACCCTTATACATTATACAATTTTGCGACTCTGTTTTTTCTGTGTTTGTGTGATTATAATCCAGGATTCGGATCTCACTTACTAATAAAAGAATATCTGCTCAATAAGCGACTTTTCATCTTACCAATAGATGTCTCTAGTTTCGAATTTGAACAATACATATAAACGTTTCAAGAATTTGAGTAGTGTGGTTGACAATTATGGGTAGAATTGATAAATGTTACACGTGCGTAAACAGATCACTTAAACCAGCCTATGGCGGTCGTCAGCCCCGTAAATGCCCAGACCTGGATATTCTTCTTCATCTTTGATGAGATGTCAAAAAACAATAAAATGATGATTTGAATGTAATAATAAAACACTTCTGAGACCATTTTTGAATTGATTAAACTATGAAATTATTATTTAATATAAACACGACTAGTGTTTCGAGAATCACAGATGTTCTTGAAACTTGTCGTGTTGACATTGACAAACTAAAAAGTGGTATTTTACAAGTGCATTTGTATATTTAAAGACAAAAACATGTGAAAAGTTTGCGAGACAAACGTGTAGTCGATTCAACGCTGTTGGCGGTCAATGTTGGACTCCCATACTCGAGTCGTTTTGTTCTCTGATTCGCCATTCCCACGACCGGATGAGATTCCGAGACGGAAAATTCGAAATGGTACTTATTTTCTATCAAGGGCGATCATGAAAAATTAAACTATTATAAATTACATGTATCAAAAGGGTGTGGTATCGTACCAATGTATGAAAAAAGTCAGTTATGAAAAAATAATATTCATCTGATTTCATTGATTATTATTTAATTGATTCTGACAGTCACTTTGTTGTAAAATCTATCCATTTATAATTTATGTTTTACTTGGTAAATACCACTATTTCTTTAAAATCTATTGTGACATGTCGCTCACTCCTTTCAACAACGTAAAATATCAAAAAAACTTGATTTTTCAGGAGATCGTTTTTAAAGTTTAAAAATATAATGAAAAAAAATATATCCAGCCACTTATTGAACTTTTTACTGTGCAACAGATCTTTTTAGGTAAAACCTGAATGTTTTTTCTCTATTTGAAAAATATTAAGTATATTTAAAAAAATAATTAAACAATACCTTTTATTCAAAATGCATAAACAACATGTCTGCCCTGTAGCGGGTAAATATTAAGTTAAAAAATATGCCGCTTTTGCTGGGATATATAGGGTCCGCCATCTAAAGTTTTTTTTTTCAACTAGTGCTTATTTCGTGAATGGTAACACTTAGCTCATGTCTGATTTGACAGATAATTAGTTTTATCCTTCCGCTGAGCGAATATGGTTGTGTATACGCTTGAACAACGCTGGGAAATATTGCGACATTCGACTTACAGAAGATGCCGATTTTGCCAAAAAAATCATCTTTTCGGATGAAGCTCATTTTGATCTTGGCGGGTATGTAAACAACCAAATTGTCGTATTTGGGGCACAGAAAACCCGCACGCATACATTGAAAAGCCGGTACACCCAAAACGAGTCACTGTTTGGTGCGGATTTTGGTCCAGAGGCATAATTGGGCCATTTTTCTTTGAAAATGAGCAAGGAGTGGCCGTTAGTCAATGGCGATCGTTATCGGGCCATGTTGAACGGATTTTTGTTCACAAAAATTGAAGAGGAGGATATTAGCAACATTTGGTTTCAACAGGACGGCGCTACGTGCCACACAGCCGAAGCTACACTCGATGTTTTGCGCCCCATTTTCAAAAAAAAAAAGTTATTTGGCGGACCCTTTAGAACCTTTTTCTGGGCATTCAGAAAACATGCACGACTGGAAATTGACGATTTTTGAAATATGACGTCGTTGAAAGGAGTGAGCGATATAAAACATTTCATGAAGATTGAATAAAAAAAATTGCACACAAAAAATTAAGCATATTGAAAATGATGTTGACTCACGCTAATTTGTAGAAACCAAATAATAATTTAAATTCGCGGAAGTTCTAGTCATTGCTCATTTCTAGGATGGGTAGGTACTAGGTACCTACCTTCTAAGCTTAAATTTTGTATGAGCAATCTTATAATGTCGATTTAATGACAGTCTGCGACTCTGAGATAACCGGTTCGCGTCCAGTGAGTCACCCGTCACGGAGCGGTTCCAGACGACCAACTCGCAGAACTAGTTTCTTTCGAAAAACCATTTACGTAGGTAGGTACTGGCCAAATGTCATTTTTTTAGGGATACAGCATACGCATTTTAAACGATTCTCATCTTGGCGTCTGGTAAAATGTTAAGGCCTAGATCTCGGGCTTTAAAATCACAATTTGAAATCTGATGTGTGTTCATGTTCATTTTTTTTACAATAAATTTTATAATTTGACAATAAAAAATGTGTATAATATAATGAAAAAACATTTCAATAAATTATATATATATATATATATATATATATATATATATATATATATATATATATATATATATATATATATATATATATATATATATATATATATATATATATATATATATATATATATATATATATATATATATATATATATATATATATATATATATATATATATATATATATATATATATATATATATATATATATATATATATATATATATATATATATATATATATATATATATAGTTTTTTTTAATACCTTACTTTTCCATAATTCTTCTTTTCAAACCCATATGTGTATTTATTTCGAAGAAAAATTATTTTTTCAGTACAAAAACGGTGTTTTCAATTACGACGAATTACCTGGGTTTAGAGAAGATTTAGTTGCATTTAACGTATATTGGGGCTTAAAGAGAAGGTGTATTCAGGTGTCTTATATGGTGGTACTCACTGTTTCTGTTAAATGTTTAGCGTTGTATCAAAAAGTCGACAAAAAAATTAGATTTACCTTGAAGAATTAGAGTTTCATTCACTAATTAATATCAATGTTTAGCCAAATAAAAACTTTTCATCATTTGATTTGGAAGTCATTTTGTTGTAATATAATTCATTTTTAATTAAAATTTTACTTGAATTATTAATAATTAAATAAAACATTTATTTTTTTAGTTGAGTATTATACTGTCACGACTAATTTTAGAAGCTATAGATGCTTCTATCTACGGGTTTATATATAAACTGTTTTGAAGCATCTGTAGCTTCCGAAACATGTCGTAAAACTATAATATTCAAGTGGTCAAAAACAAGTGTTTTATTTATAATTCCATCATAATTTCGGCACCGAAACACATCGCTCACTCCTTTCAACAACGTCATACACCAAAAATCGTCAATTTTCAGTTGTGCATGTTTTCGGAATGCCCAGAAAATGTACTATATCCCAGCAAAAGCGGCATATTTTTAACTCAATATTTACCCGCCACAGGGCAGAAAGTGGTGTTTTAGCATTTTGATGAAAAGGTATTGTTTAATTATTTTTTTAAATATACTAAATATTTTTCAAATGGAGAAAAAACAATCAGGTTTTACCTAAAAAGATCCGTTGCACAATAAAAAATTCAATATGTGGCTTGATACATATATATTTTCTCCTGAAAAATTAAGTTTTTTGATATATGACGTTGTTGAAAGGAGTGAGCGATATATCATTTTACTATTTTTCTCGTAAACGTATTACTGCAATATTCAATACTTCTTATTTTTCTTTTTAAAGTTGGTTATATTAATACTCCTTCAGGCATTCCAAAAATACTAAAGTGCGATACTCTTTTAGGGTTCCGAAAATACTGAGTTACGATGCTCTTTCGGGCTTTCGAAAATACTTATTTATGATGCTCCTTCAGACTTCCGAAAATACTACGTGGCGATGCTTTTTAGGCTTCCGAAAGCAGTATATTGCTTTTTTTTTCAGGATTAATTAAATACTACGTAACGGTGCTTTTCAGGCTTCAAAAAAATATAACATTTCGATACTCTATCAGGCTTCCGAAAATACTATATTGCGATGCTCCTTCAGGCTTCCATAAATTACTATATGGCGATACTCCTTGAGGTTTCCGAAGATATTACATCGCGATATTCTTTCCGACACTCGAAAATACTAAGGTGCGATGCTTATGTAGGCTTCCGAAAATACTACGCGGTGATGCTTCTTTGGGCTTCCAAAAATGTACCTACACACGCCACCGCGAATAAATGGAAGGGATTTTTTTTTTGAAAACACGTCATATTAAAAAAATATCTCTTTTTATATCTAGTAAATAGAAAATGTATTATGCAATCCGTCGCGATCGTAAAACAAGGTTTACTGAAACGTTATTGCATAGCCTTTGGACCAGTGGTTTTCTCTTTCAGACCGCCTTGATGGTGATGCAACGCAACAGATCGGTATTCGATAATGGATTTTCTGTAATAAATGCATCTACGGTGAGGTAACCGTTTCCGAACCAAAGCGCAATCAGGAGCCAACGCGATCTGCATAGAACGGAAATTCAATCATTTTTAACACTCTCATTATCATTCGTCGTTCACTTTGTGTCTTCAAACTCTTATCTGCACCCCGATGGTGCATAGGGCACTGCATCATATAAACGAAGTGTTATCTTGTTCGTTAACACATGAAGGAAAGGTGATCAGCCAACCGCTTCAGGTACTAGTTCAGGGTAATATTGAATAAATATTCGATTGAAAAAATCACTTATATTTATTTGATCCCCCTGGAAATCGAACTCGAGACCTCCAGTACGGTAGCCGAGCGTGCTGACCATTACACTACGGAGTTCAATGTCCAATAGCCCATGTTCAATGTCCAATAATCCATGTTCAATGTCCAATAACCCATGTTCAATGTCCAATAATTCATGTTCAATGTCCAAAAGCTCATGTTCAATGTCCAATAACCCATGTTCAATGTCCAATAACCCATGTTCAATATCCAATAATTCATGTTCAATGTCCAAAAGCCCATGTTCAATGTCCAATAACCCATGTTCAATGTCCAATAGCCCATGTTCAATGTCCAATAATCCATGTTCAATTTCCAAAAGCCCATGTTCCAAGTCCCGTGTCCCATCTCTCATCCAATTGATACATTATTTATTTGCATCATCTACAACAAACTTCACTTTACATAGGTACATCATGACAACAATTCGACTTAATGTAGGTACCTATGTATAATTCTACATCATCAACCACCATTGATACATTACTAGATAAAGACCTCCCAAACATACGTCATCCGATGATAAACGTTTTGAAATTCAATACGAGTACTGTCACTGCGCGCCGTCACGTCTTCAGTACGCATGTACGCCGCAACACGGAGCGCTTGCGCAGTACGCGTGCGGGGTGCGCGCTGCTACCAGGCATATAAAGCCTGCATCACCTCTGAATTACATGAAATTATAGTAACTTTAAACATAAAGAGTAAATCCACTCACAAGTAGGCATAGGCTATGAAACTTTTAAAGTTGAAGCCTGAGTAGGGACATGATAAACGGTGTTGCATAAGCCGTAGCTAGATTTCAGAGTCGCTTGGACGTTAGGTAATTCAAAAAAAAAAGAGTGACCACGAGGCGAGTGTTTTTGCCTATAATTTTCACTCGTGAATTACATGCAATTATTTCAATTCAAACCCTTATCAGCACCCCAATGGTGCATTAGGCACTGCATTATATAAACACAGTGTTATCTTGATCGTTTACACACGAAGGAAAGGTGATCAGCCCTCCGCCTCAGGTACCAGTCCAGGATAATATTGAATAAATATTAGAGTGAAAAAATCACTAATATTTATTTGACCCCGCTGGGAATCGAACCCGGGACCTCCAGAACGGTAGCCGAGCGTGCTGACCATTACACTACATGAAATTATAGTAACTTTAAACATAAAGAGTAAATCCACTCACAAGTAGGCATAGGCTGTGAAACTTATAAAGTTGAAGCCTGAGTAGGGACATGATTAGTGGTGTTGCATAAGCCGTAGCTAGATTTCAGAGTCACTTGGACGTTAGGCAATTCAAAAAAAAAGAGTGACCACGAGAACTCCGAGGTACCTCGGCGCGCACGCACGCGCGTACGTGACATCGGGAACAATGCAATGTTCAACACACCCATCAGCGCACCTGCGGCTATTCAACACAAACTGCGGGAATGAATTAAGATGGTACTCGAATCATAAAAGTCGTATATTTAACAAATTGTCTGACAAAGAGGTAGATCCAGTGAATTGAATGACAAAAGTCGATTTTTTATCAAGTTCAATCATTGATCAATTAAATGACTTTGTCGATAAAGAAAAATGAATAACAAAAAAGCAGAATATAGTGAATTCAATGAAAAAATCATATATGGTATTGCAGATAGAATCGAATCCGAATCAATGAAGTCATTAATCGAGTAAATTTAAAGAGAAAAGACCTAAATATAATTTTACATTTTTGTTCATTCCGAAATATGATTTTAAACATAATTTTAAAAAGGCCTAAATCAAGTGATTAGGATGACCAAAATTCTAACACATATAGAATTCCAAGGTCCTGGATAAAACTAATTCTTCTTCTTCTTTCTGGCTCCATGCCAACCTATCGTCTTTGTAGACTGTTGAGGTCAGCTCTCCTCGTCCTCAGGTTGTAGGTCCTTCTATCATGGACAACGTAACCTAGGCTATGCATTCGAATCATGCTATCTTTCAAAACTATTTTTTTTTCAAATCCATTGATCAAAATTGTTTTGTAAGTTATTTCACTACTTAACAATTTAAAAGTAATTTAATTTGAATAAATGTTAGTAAAAAATTGAGTATTCTATCGCCACGGAACACATTATCGTATTTTACATTGATTTCTATGGAGAAAAATGTTTCGCTTAACGATTTATTTATTTTTATTACATACATAAGTCATGTATATATAAAATTCCCGATGAGTATGTAGTTTCAATTTCTCATTTTGGGACATGGGATTAAAGTTTATAAGACTGGAACACAAATAATAAACTTACAAAAATGATTTTTAAAAAAAACTAAACTAATACATGGCAAAATATAAAAACAATAAACAGGTATAATAAATAGCCATAAGAAGCATAATTAAAATAAATAAATGAGAAAAACATAAGGAAAGAAGCATATTTAAAATAAACAAATGAGAAAATATAACAAATTAAGATGCTGGAACGAATTATCCTCGTTATAAGAGTTTCCACTGTACCTCCAAAACATCAGAAAACATAGACAAATATTTTCATTAAGTACCTACTCTTAAGTTCTTATGTCAGAATGGAGTTTACAACAAGATGGCGACAGGAATATTGATTCAAAATTACATAGATGCGATCTCAAATTTGAAAAATAAACGCTAAGTTCGAAGGTACCTACCTACCTACCTACGTACGAACACGATTGCAGATCGCCACGTCTGTCTACAAGGCGTGCGTATTCCAACAATGGTTTCTGCGCGCCAACCGGTGCCAAGTGAAAGTTGTGCGTTGAATTCAAAATCGGAAAAAATATACAATGGACGAGTAGGTACTTTTATCAGTAATCGGACAGGTAGGTACTCGATCAGTAATAATACGGAAAATTGGAACAGAAACCGTTCGAACACTTGAAAACAAAAACGGTTCGTTTTTCAAAAGAGTCGAAACAAATGATTCGAACGATGAAAATGATAATAAATTTTGCACGGCATACTATATTAAGTAGCACATTACCAAACTTGAAGCGTGTGAAAAATACACATGAATACAATATTAGAAAACGTATTTAAAAAATTCAAATGAGTTATTATTTCGTTTATCTATTAGTGGCTGTACTTGGTATTCCAAAGTAAGCATGTTTATTTTATAAACCTGAAAGTTTTTTCTCCATTTGAAAATTTTTTAATATATTTAAAAAAATAATTAAACAATACCTTTTCTTCAAAATGCGAAAACAACACATTCTGCCCTGAAGCGAGTAAATATAAAGTTAAAAATATGGCGCTTTTGCTAGGATATAGTACATTTTCTGGGCATTCCGGAAACATGCACAACTGCAAATTGACGATTTTTGATATATGACGTTCTTGAAAGGAGTGAGCGAACATATTATGTTAAAAGTAGAAATGTCTAGCACGAATGAAAATGAATGAAATTGTAATATTTTTGTAACTATATTAAATTCGCCGAAAATAAATAAAATTGTAATGTCCGCCTCCGTAGTGTAATGGTCAGCACGCTCGGCTACCGTTCTGGAGGTCCCGGGTTCGATTCCCAAGGGGGTTAAATAAATATAAGTGATTTTTTCACTGTAATATTTATTCAATATTAACATGGACTGGTACCTGAAGCGGAGGGCTGATCACCTTTCATCATGTGTAAATGATCAAGATAACACTGCTTTTATATGACACAGTGCCCTATGCACCATTGGGGTGCGGATAAGTGTTTTATTATTATTATATTAAATTAAAAATAATAATTTCATCACCACTTTCAACATCTAATCACTCCACACAACAAAATTGAATGCGAAATCCGAATTTTGCAATACTTTATTCAAGAAAAACCTTTTGTCACTGAAAAGCGAAGATACACGTTTTGTTTTACAATTCATTATCTTCTTTTCTTAATCGTTCTTCCATGGAAAACCTTTTATTGCCGTGTGAAGACGCCATGGGTAGGCTCATTGTACTTCAACCAACAATTGAATTGTTATTGGGTGAATTTTGTTGTTGGCTGTTCTTGTCTATGGTCAATTTGTCATCTTTCAAAATATGGACGGTGATGTCATCGTTAGTGACGTGATTGGGCAATTCTGGAATATCAGGTAGGTACCTACTCGAGTTGTTGAACAAACAAAAGGTTCGTGTTTGAACTGTTAAACAAGTAAGCAGGTTGGTACCTGGAAAATCAATTTGTTTTCAACATTTTGAGTGTGTTTACAAATCTGGATTATCTCCAATTATAGGAGTTATTTTTCATATTATTTTTTGACATCTCATCAAAGATGAAGAAGAATATGGAAGTCTGGGCATTTAAGGGGCTGACGACCGTCATAGGCTGGTTTAAGTGATCACTTTACACACGTTTCTAAATCGTTAAGAACAATGTTTCTAAATTGGTTCATATATATAGAACTTCCAAGAATTTGAGTAGTGTGGTTGTCAATAATAGGTAGAATTGGTGAAAGGATAGTTTCAGCTAGACAATAAGTGCTTGACGTACCTTTCGCGTTTCGTTCGCTGTGTTGGAGTCGATATAACCTATCGATAAAGTGCTTCCTGATGGACTCTCAGCTCGGCCGCTATATAGTCGACATTCTCCGATCAATCAGAGACTGCTGGCTGAAACGAAAGAAAGACGAAATAAGATATCGGATAATTGGACCATCAACCATGAAAAAAAAAATCGTATTATCTTCTGATAATACAAATAATTTTTCTTGTTCTTGAACAAGATTTCTGATTGAAGCCTTAAATTATGTACAATTACAGTAAAACTTCGACATAACGGACGTCTATTTATTGAAAGCTGTCCCACCGCATGCCCAGATCTGATACAGAAGCATCTAGGCTTCCTGACATATCTGCTCTTGCTAAGCAATTTTTTTAAACTAAGTTGCGAAATTTAGTGAAAATGTAAATTTAAAAAAAATCGTATAAAAATCGAGTTTTCTTTCGGCCTGGAACGCATTATCGTATTTTACATTCATTTTTATGGGAAAAAATGTTTCGCTTAGCGAATAAGATGCTGGAACGAATTAAACTCGTTATGAGAGGTTCCACCGTACTTATATTATAACATTTTGAGTGTGTCCAAATACTTGACAGCCCCGTAAATGCCCAGACTTCCATATTCTTTTAATTTAAGTGATTTATAGTGATTTTAAAACAAAGTTACACTTTAATTATAAAATGGAAAATCACAAAGTTAGTGCTTCAAATATTAATTATATTCCATATTCTTCTTCGTCTTTGATGAAATGTCAAAAAATAGTACTTATATTCATTTATACTCGTATTTCTATAACAAGATGAGCATTCTTCGCCTCGTCATAATTCACACTTCGCTCACTCCTTTCAAGAACGTCATAAATCAAAAATCGACAATTTTCAGTTGAGCATATTTTCGGAATGCCCAGAAAATGTACTATATCCCAGAAAAAGAGGCATATTTTTAACTCAATATTTACACGCTACATGGCAGAAAGTGTTGTTTTTGCATTTTGAAGAAAAGGTATTGTTTAATTATTTTTTAAAATAAACTAAATATTTTTCAAATGGAGAAAAAATCTTCAGGTTTTAAATAAAAAGATCTGTTGCGTAGTAAAAAGTTCAATGAGTGGCTAGATATTTATTTTTAAAACATTGTATTATATTGTTAAACTTTAAAAACGGTCTCCTGAAATATCAAGTTTTTTGATTTATGACGTTCTTGAAAGGAGTGGGCGACTTGTGAACTCACTCTCTAGCATTTCTCGAACTGAATTTTCTTTTCTCCAAACCATTCTCACCAGTTCGAGTACCTACTCTGTACTGGACTGTACCGCGGCCCGCACAGAGGCCTCTCTGTTGGAGCGTCACGCCCGCCGGATTCTAAATTATTACCCGCATACCTTAGCCGTTCACGGAGCTCTCCGTTACTTCTCAGACTAGACACCACTCTTGGACTCTAGGCATTCGTTACATAAATAAATCTATATATGCAAATGTTGGTTTGTTAATAAAAAATAATCGTCTAAAGTTATCGACCGATTGATTGAATTTTTACTCAAAATTGCGTTCGAATACGGGCGTGTTTTTACAGACAACCCTGGCCATATCGCTCACTCCTTTCAACAACGTCATATATCAAAAATTGTCAATTTTCAGCTGTGCATTTTTTCGGTATGTCCAGAAAGTGAACTATATCCCAGCAAAATCGGCATATTTTTAATTTATTATTTACCCGCTACAGGGCAGAAAGTGTTGTTTTTGCATTTTGAAGAAAAGGTATTGTTTAATTATTTTTTTAAACATAGTAAATATTTTTCAAATGGAGAAAAAACTTTCAGGTTTTACCTAAAAAGATCTGTTGCACTGAATACCCCCTTAAGCAGTGGTGGGATTCAGCCGGTTCGCACCGGTTCTGGCTCTCTAAAATTTTCAGAGTTCGCCGAACCGGTCCTTTTTTATCCACCGGTCCTTTTTTGTCCACAATATTCCGATTGAGATCATGTATAAAATATTTGAACGTCAAAAAGAGAATAAAATATGGGAAAGATAAAAAATTAATAGGGAAGGGTAGTACCTAAGGGGCGAACCGGTTCTTGAAAAAATTTATTCCTATCACTGCCCTTTTAAGCCTTTTCCACATCAGAGTCTTCCGACAAGCCACAGCCACCTCCCGGGCAGGTATTTTTTTTCCATTTTTTTCTCGACACAACCAAGATTACAGATCAGATCACACCAAGCGTGACACGTTGTCACGTGTCGCGCTGCACACAAGTGTGCAGGAAAGTAGATGCGCTGTTCACGTTCACACGCTATAGGAAAAAGTAGCGAAATTTCCACTGGCGTGAGAACCGCCCCCCCAGATAAAAAGTCATCGAGTGCCAACTCTCGCGATTGTGTGCACGACGCGGTAATGAACTTTGGAGATAATGAAAGTGCGCTCAAGATTAAGGTTAAACAAAGCTAAAAATGTGTGCATTATTCGATAAACGATACGCAAAGTCGTTCGGAAATGCGAAACATGATGTCCATCAAATAACGTGTCAATGTCGTTCAGAAATATGAAAGATAATGTCCATCAAACAACGCGTGAGTCGTTCAGATATATGAAAGATAATGTCCATCGAACAACGCGTCAGTCGTTCAGATATATGAAACATGATATACGTCAAACGACTCATCAAAATTGTTCGCAAATAAGAGACATAATGTCTATCAAACAAAGCGCCAAAGTCGTTCAAAAATATGAAAGATAATATTCAAACAACCCATCAAAGTCGTTCAAGAATATGAAACATAACATCCATCAAACAACGCGTCTATGTCGTTCAAAAATAACTATCAAACAATGCGTAAAAAAACTAAAATGTTCGATTGTTCAAGAACTCAAAAGTCCAGATATTCACTGATTTCTTTAATATTTCTCTAATATATGTCGCTTTTCTTCTGTATTAAATATCAACGGAAATCGATGATCAATTTATTGACAGCTACAGGATATCCTGTCAATTCGATCAGTCTTATAATATTTGGGTACAGTTCATTGAACTAACCAAAAATAAATTATGTAAAGATTATCAGTAATATCTCGCTAAAACTTTGGTTCATTTTAGGTATAACTAGGTAGCTCCAAGGGATTGACTGGTTTCTTGGAGAGAGAGGTCTAGAATGCCCTTGCCAGACTAGTGGATAAGCCCACGTTTGCAGCTATGTTCTTGTCACCAACATACCCACATTCCTTACATTACACAATAGAGCGAGATGACATCTCCTAAAGAAGTCGTTCATTCAATTCGGTGTTTTGATTCGATCGCCCGCGTCTAGAATTTACCGTGTTTTGGAAATCAACATGGGAAAATCTCCACATACAGTAGTCGTTCCGGAAAACCATTGTTACTTATTTTATCTAAATAGTAAGTTTAAATATATTCCGTTTAACCTGACCTGTAACGGTTTATTAGTACCTACGCTTTCAGATTCAGAAGGCATGTTTAATAACTTAATAAATCAAATCAATTATTACTCGATTTTAATTTCATCTCCCTTATTCAAATCTCTAGTCTTTTTCGTGTGTGTTTTTTAGATTGGAGTTGCATTTATTATATACCTTGCTTATTTATTTACTTAGTTTACAGATTATTTAGTAGATTTTTGTTTCTTCTAACTGAAAAAGTATGTTTTATTTTAATCTGTGTTGGGAATAGGATAGATAATTGCTGGGAGGAAACCACGTTGCACTCCTCAGGAGAAGGCGGACTGTTGACTGTCATCAGCAGACCTTCCGTTCCACTAGAAGAGGGTTCGGCATTTTGGTTCCGTCTAACCCTTACCGCACCCAATGGTGCGTAGGACACTGCATCGTACTGACGCACATCCCAAACGCCTACAGCCGCCCCCGTTCGAATATAGAGGCAAGACAAATAATAATTACAAAAATGCAAGCAAAGCTGAAAGAATATCGCAGTATCTCTCTGATCTACGTAACATATCGCTCACTCCTTTCAACAACGTCATACATAAAAAATGGACAATTTTCAGTTGTGCATGTTTCCGGAATGCCCAGAAAATGTACCATATTCCAGCAAAAGCGGAATATTTTTAACCTAATATTTACCCGCTACAGGGCAGAAAGTGTTGTTTTTGCATTTTGAAGAAAAGGTATTGTTTAATTATATTTTTAAAGATACTAAACATTTTTAGAATGGAGAAAAAACATTCAGGTTTTACCTAAAAAGTTAAATAAGTGGCTTGATATTTATTTTTCAATACATTTCATTATATTTTTATTCTATAAAAACAATCTCCTGAAAGATAAAGTTTTTTTATATATGACGTTGTTGAAAGGAGTGAGCGATATGTTATGTGCATATTATACTTTGAACATAAAGTACTAGAATTAATACAGTCGAGGTCGACCACTCTACGAACAAAGGTAATTACAATGCAATATTGTAATATACGATCACAGGAGCTCAGAAATGACAAGAGATATTACAGACATACATTATTTATATTAGTGAATATCGAATAGAAAATAGGCATTACCGCTTTTCAATTAAACTTACTACTAAGGGCTTGAAATGACTACTAAATCGATCTCAAATCTTTTCCTGGTTTTATTTATCTGCTCATTATTATAGCTCTAAGACAGCGGTTCTGAAATATTTTTGGCGACAGAACTCTCTTTATTTTATTTTATAAGGTCCACAACTTTTTGCTCTTACTAACAAAATAAATTGTAATAATATTTTTTTTAAATATTTATTATAGGAGAAAGAGAAAGATAAAATATGATAACAATAATAAATTGAAGTTATGGAAAATATAATATAAATTATTGCAACTACACCAATCAAATCACATTAAAATGTGGAAAATAAGAATTTTTATTACCTGAAACTCTTTTGAATTATTGTCGAAATAAAACCCTATCATTTTATTGATTAAATAAACACTCGAGTTAAAAAACATGGGACCTCCAGCATGGTAGTTAAATGTGTAACCATTACACTGTGGATGTGGAAAACATATACGACGGACGGAGAAGGGAGATTAAAGTTGTTTTTTTAATAAACTTTTTTATGTAAAGCATGACAGAAGAGCTGAATGCAGTATGAAGTATTATGTAACTTGTAACTCGCCTTTGCGGAGCCTCACGTCTCCGCGTAACACACTTTGAGAACCGCTGCTTTAGGAAGTGCATGATACAATCACGAGACTGAGAAGAATTATTGCAATTAATTCTATAATTTCAAGATATAATGCTATTATCATCTTGTTTCGCCTTGAGATGTTTGTCCACCTCCGTAGTGTAATGGTAAGCACGCTCGGCTACCGTACTGGTGGTTCCAGGTTCATTTCCTAGGAGGGGTCCAATAACTATTATTCAAACCCTCATCCGCAAACGATGGTGCATAGGGCACTGCATCATATAAACGCAATGTTATCTTGATCATTAAGACATGAAGGAAAGGTGATCAGCCCTACGCTTCAGGTACCAGTCCAGGGTAAAATCGAAATAATATTAGAGTGAAAAATCAGTTATATTTATTTGCCCACCTCCGTAGTGTAATGGTAAGCATGCTCGGCTACCGTACTGGTGGTCCCGGGTTCGATTCCTAGAGGGGGTCCAATAAATTTTCTTCAAACCCTCATCCGCACCCGATGGTACATAGGGCACTGCATCATATGAACAATGTTGTCTCGATAGTTAACACACGAAGAAAAGGTGATTAGCCCTCCGCTTCAAGTACAAGACCAGGGTAAAATCGAATAAAATTAGAGTGAAAAATCACTTATATTTATTAGTCCGCCTCCTAACGGTCAGCCCGCTCAGCTACCATACTGGAGGTTCCGGATTCCATTCTCAGGGTGGTCGGTCTCTTTACTTTTCAAAAATACATATTTCTTTTGAAGAAAAACTTAGTTTTTCAATATAAAAACGCTGTTTTAAAAAAAATATATCAATTACGCCAAATGTTACCTGAGTTTATAGAAAATTTTAATTAATTATATATTGGTCTTTAATAGACAGTCTTATACTTTATTCAAGTATACAAACGATGCATATTAGAAAAATATGCAAATTTGTTGCTTGGTAAGGTATACTTGTATTACTAAGCCAGGCGATTTATTTGCATTGTGATGGAAGGTATTTATTCTAAGAACTTATGGTGAATAACATACCTTACATGGGACATAACACAGCATTAAGACAGACATGACACACACAATGCGCTCGACAGTGACATTTTGAGTCACTTTTTTTAATGTTACACATTTATGAATATATATATATATATATATATATATATATATATATATATATATATATATATATGTATATATATATATATATATATATATGTATATATATATATATATATATATATATATATATATATATATATATATATATATATATATATATGTATATATATGTATATATATATATATATATATATATATATATATATATATATATATATATATATATATATATATATATATATATATATATATATATCGCTCACTCCTTTCAAGAACGTAATAAATCAAAAATCGTCAATTTTCAGTGGTGCATGTTTTCGGAATGCCCAGAAAATGTTCTATATCCCAGCAAAAGCGGCATATTTTTTACTTAATATTTACCCGCTACAGGGCAGAAAGTGTTGTTTTTGCATTTCGAAGATAAGGTATTGTTTAATTATTTTTTTAAATACACTAAATATTTTTCAAATGGAGAAAAAACCTTCAGGTTTTACCTAAAAGATCTGTTGCACAGTAAAAAGTTCAATAAGTGGCTTCATATTTACTTTTAACACATTTCATTATATGTTTTAACTTTAAAAACGATCTCCTGAAAAACCAAGTTTTTTGATATATGACGTTCTTGAAAGGAGTAAGCGATATAAAAAAAATATATTTATATATATATTTATATATCTATGCAAAAAGATCTCCGCCTCTTACACATTCGATCTCCTCATGCATATACGCCGATTATTCCGACTCCTGACCTGACCACTTTCAAATGTTTGAAATTAATACTTGACAATTCAAGTTTTCCTCGATCTTCCTTTGTTTCTATTACCAAGCACATTCGCCTTAATTAAGTTAATTTACCCACTCGTTCCTCCTGTCTAACTATATTTACAGACCATTCCTTTTTTTGAAATATATATTGAAAAAATATTTTTTTAAACCTTACCTTTTAATAACTCAATCTTTTTCAAAGAAAAACTTGTTTTTTTCTGAACAAAAACGGTGTTTTAAGAAAAGAAAATGAATTACGTTACATGTTACCTGGGTCTAAAGCAAATTTAACTTGCGGGCTATCGAATATGATACAGTGAAGGATGATTCATTGCAGAGTACGCCAAAAAAATAACATATTTATGACGAAACAGTTGTTAAACGATTGAACCTTCACCGTGTGTAGAGCTGTGTGAATCCGGCGACCAGAAGAGCCATTGTTCGCTGATAATTTGACGCAAACCTACTCCAATAGTGTTACATCTGCCATATTCTTGGCGGAAAGACGAGTACCTAGGGTCCATTATGCATAGGGATGGAGGGTATCGCACAGAATGTATTGCAGCAGATGTATCGCACAGTGGATGTATCGCACAGAATAAGTGTGGGGTGGATGAAATTCCAATCCGTGATGGGAGTCCTTTGCGATCCAAAAATGCCATAAAAATTAAAGAGAAAAGTCTACCAATCAAATGTCAGACCCGCCCTCCTATACAGCTCCGAATGCTGGACGATGTATAGCACCTTCTCTAGGCAACTAGAATCCGCTGAAACGCGAATGCTTAGATGGTCAGCGGTAGTGTCTTTTAGAGATAAAAGAAATAGTTCACGCTTTCGTGGAAGCCTGGACGTAACAGACATCAGTAGGAAGGTACAGGACAATTGAGATGGTATGGGCATATAGAGGTGGAGACTGACCGGAGCATTTCGTCGTAACGTGACACGTTACGATGCGAGCATTCAGGCAGTCAGTACACCGAATCGAGCGCTCCATCCATAGTTTTGGATGCTCGGTGATGCTCGGCGCGAGCGATGTTACGACGTTATGTTACGACGAAATGCTCCGGTCAGTCTCCACCTTAGGACGCAGAGAACCCGAACATGTAGTTGACCGGGCAATAGAAATGGATCTTCCTCGAAAGTCATCCAGAGGAAGACCGAGGAAATGATAGGTGAAGCAGAAAGACGTCAAAGATGTGCAAAGATCATGTCATCAATTCTTGATCATCGGCGGGAATAGAACCCGCGACGCCAGTTTTGCAGTCGAGCGTCTACCCAACTACGCCACGGTGCCGGTGATGGTCAGTTAGTTTAGTTTTTAAAATAACGCCTTTTAAAAATTTATGACTTGCATAATTTCGCACCCATTACAGAACTGCAATTAGTTATTAATAATTTTTAAAAATAATTAAAATCTATGACCGCCAAGCGCGTTGTCTAGAAAGCCGCCGGAGCGAGACGCGTATACGGTCACGGGCGGGCATTAGAGCGAGAGAAAATACCGCTCTGCGACTAGTGTTATAAAACATATGATGACGTCACAAATAAGAAAATGTTTTATTTTTTAAGTTTAATTCATTTTTAAGTTTTTCACAACATGATACAGGACTGCTGATCGTTTCCCGCACCCAATGGTGCATAGGGCACTGCATTATATTGATGCAATTTTTAGATTATGTTACTTGTACGAAGGCAAGATTATCATCAGCCCTTCGCTTCGGGTACCAGTCCAGGGGAATATTTAATAAATATTGGAGTAATTTGTTTATTTTCTTGGTTTTCATTCGGATGCATCCATTCAACAACAAAAATATCATCTTCTTTGAAATCTAAAGACCGTATTTTATTAATCATCAAGATTGTCGCGGTAAAAAAAACATTACTAATGCTTTCAAAGTCCCTATCACTGTCAGCGGGGCATGTAAGTCAAAACTAACCAGCGTGTACAATCTACCACCGTGTTCTGACAGCGGCAGGAATATTGGTAACCCTACTAGGGAAACTACCCGCACCGACAGGCCAACATCCCGGACTCTATATACCCATTCCCAAACCCAAAGGTCTTCTTTAAATATCGTAGTCGTACAAGAGAAAGTGACCAACTGACAAAACGTAAAATGTTCAGGAGGGCCATTTAAGTCACTTTTGCTTGGCAAGAAAATAAACATCAATGCAGTTAGTCATTTTTACTAAATCAATATATTATACTTCCAAGTTTAAAATCCTTTGGGATTATTTCAGGGCAATATTAAGCTAGTAAGATATCAAATAGTCAATGATCACGTTTTTTAACCGTTTTTACACTTTTGTCATCAATTAAAAACAAAGAAATAATGTATTCACGATTGTGATTATTTTCGTGTGAAAAGAGATGTTTGCCAATATTGAAATGAGTAAATAATATTTTTGAAAATTTTCTTCCTAAAGTTTTTAAAATTACTTAAAGCAGCTGGTCACTTTTCCCAGGCATTTATCTAGGAAAAAATGCAGATAGTCACTTTTGATTCTTAGAATGAGATTGGAAAAGTTAGTTACAGATACAAAAGTTGTCTTTGCACTGTTCCGTGTTGTCTTTGCACTGTTCCGTGTCTGTCTGCTGTGCTGGTCGGGGTTGTGGGCGTCTGTGTGCCGGCCAACGTCGAGTCGTAATCGGATCTAGCTGACTAATTGAACTAAACACTAATCCCTTTCACTGCATACACTGGGGAACTTCTAGAAAATTTGGTGATGGACTTACAGCCTTGTATTATTTAGATTGGCAGTGACAGGTATATTGAAAGCTTTTAAATGTAAATTCATAGTAAAATCGGGATACAATTTTATGTTGTTTCACATTTTCAATAAATTTCGCAACTTAGTTAAAAAAAAAATTGCTTAGCAAGAGCAGATCTGTCAGGAAGCCTAGATGCTTCTGTATCAGATCTGGGCATGCGGTGGGACAGCTTTCAATAGATACAAAAGTTTATTTCAAAGCATTTTGTTTTATTAATTTATATTAAGAAAGATTTTAAATAAACTACCTGGTAACATAACATTTTTTTTTTTAAATAACATAACTTTTTTTTTATTAAATATACAAAAAGTAAAGAAGTATTATTCTGACTCAGATTCAGAATCGTTCTGGTGCTCTGTCTTCATCAATATTGACAGAAAGTGATCTGTGCCACCCATACTATTCCCGTGGAATTGCACTAGTACCTATCACCAGCAAATCTTTCTTGTTTTTCTTAGTTCTTCTTTGTATAAATAATTTAATGGAGGAAAAATTACTAATATAATTAATACCTTTACTATAGTTTCTCTAAATGAATCCGTCAAATATCGATACGACAACCTATGCCATAGCATTGTTACAGAAACTCTCGGCTCTTTAGCTCGACTGGAACGAGAAATCGGCGTCCGCAGCGATTTCCTGCATGAATTGACGCAGCGCAAAACCGAAAGTAGAACCATCATGGCATCGCGGGGAAAGGAACAACAAGCCGTAATAAATTGCGTCGGCACTGATAACCGAGACGGCCTGTACTTGCGTAAGCGATCTATACTGGTAAGACGACGATGACCATAAGAGAAAACTTGTGCCTAAACAGCGACAACAGACATATTTTGTTTCGAAATCGCAGCAAAGATGAATAATAATATGGAAGTCTAAGTATTTACAGAGCTTATGACCTGTCATAGGCTGGTCAAAGTTTATCAGTTTATTATTAAATGTATGGTTGACACCAGAATACCGCTGCAAGACAAACAAATCACATGTCGCTCACTCCTTTCAACAACGTCATATATCAAAAAACTTGTTTTTTCAGGAGAACGTTTTTTAGGTTTTAAAATAAAATAAAATGTATTAAAAATACATATCAAGCCACTTATTGAACTTTTTATTGTGCAACAGATCTTTTTAGGTAAAACCTGAATGATTTTTCTCCATTTTAAAAATATTTAGTATATTTATAAAAATAATTAAACAATACCTTTTATTGAAAAAGTCAAAAACAACACTTTCTGCCCTGTAGCGGGTATATATTGAGTTTTAAATACGCCGCTTTTGCTGGGATATAGTACATTTTCTGGGCATTCCGAAAACATACACAACTGAAAATTGTCGATTTTTGATATATGACGTTGTTGAAAGGAGTGAGCGATGTGATCACTGTATACACGTGTAACATTTACCATTCTACCCATGATTGACAACCACACCACGTACATTTAATATATGTATATTTATATATATATATATATATATATATATATATATATATATATATATATATATATATATATATATATATATATATATATATATATATATATATATATATATATATATATATATATGTATATATATATATGTATATATATATATATATAAACATATATATATAAATATGTTTATATATATATATATATATACATGTATATATATATATGTATATATATATATAAACATATATATATAAATATATATATATACATATATATATACATATATATATACATATATATATATATATATATATATATATATATATATATATATATATATATATATATATATATATACATTTATACTCGTATAAACATATAAACAAGAGTCTTTTTTTATAATTTTATTAATTTTCTAGACTTTTCTACATTAAAATCGTTAAATTAATAACGCACTTCTCTCCAATAAAGAGACTAAGCTCTTGTGCTTGGAGAGGGACACATATCATAAATATCATGACGCTTTAAGTGTGAGTTCACTGGATCCATCTAAGATTAGTTTTTAGCGGAGACCCTTCCTCTAATTCAGATGTATGCGAGATCCTAACCGGATTATTTTACAAACTGTGAACAAGGATTTGGGCAGACCCAAAAATGTTGAATCGATGATAATTATTCTTATTTTCAAGTGGTATTTGAAGAGACAAATACTGCTTATACCCACACTGCAATATTAAAATGAAAATTCGAGGCTAAAAATAATGTCGCGGATATTGCACTGCTAAGCGCGTAAAAATGACATTGACAGCCCCACTAAGGACTACACCCACCACGTCTTCAAATTGTATGCAGTATGAACTCTCTAAATACCTAAATAGTGTAACCTTACCTGCTTCAAAACCTCGTACAGTAGAATTCGGTTATGATGATCAATAAAAAAATACATAATTTATATTTGAAACACTAACTTTGTGATTTTCCATTTGATAATTAAAATGTAACTTTGTTTTAAAATCACTATAAATGAACCAGTGAAAATGCAAAATATATCATCGACTTTATATATTTATAGTGATTTAAATATTTAAAGTGATTTTAAAACAAAGTTAGATTTTATAATAATAATAAAACCCTTATCCGCACCCCAATGGTGCATAGGGCACTGCGTCATATAAACGCAGTGTTATCTTGATCGTTTACATATGAAGGAAAGGTGATCAGCCCTCCGCTTCAGGTACCAGTCCAGGGTAGTATTGAATAAATATTACAGTGAAAAAATCACTTATATTTATTTTACCGCCCTTGGGAATCGAACCCGGGACCTCTAGAACGGTAGCCGAGCGTGCTGACCATTACACTACGGAGGCGGACATTAGATTTTAATTATATATTTTTTTTAAATACGTATAGTTGGGAATTTTACAGAAATCAAATTGTTCGCATAAATTCATAATTTTCAACGTTTTGAGTGCGTCCTGGGAATCGATCCCAGGACCTCTAGCATGGTAACCGAACGTGGTGACCATTACACTACGGAATGGAAACTAACAAACTCGCGTTATAACCGACTTCCACTGTAATATCGCTCACTCAACTTTCAACAACGTCGTATTTCAAAAATCGACAATTTTAATTTTTGCATGTTTTCGGAATGCCCAGAAAATGTACTATATCCCAGCAAAAGCGACATATTTTCAATTTAATATTTACCTGCTACAGGGCAGAAAGTTCAATAAGTGGCTTGATATTTATTTTTAATAAATTTCATTATATTTTTAAACTTTAAAAACGATCTCCTAAAAAATCAAGTTTTTTTTATATATGACGTTGTTGAAAGGAGTGACCGATATAGGTAAATAAATATTTTTTGTATTATTACATAAATAAGTAAACAAAAAATAAAAATTGCTTAAATATTCGCTCAGCTACCAGGATCACATGAGTCGGCATCGTACACCGCGTCGCTCGCAAACGCCTGACAGTATTCTCGGTTGATTTCCCAACCGTGTGGGACAGGTTAGTGGCCCACCAGGCTGCCATACAAGGAGTCCGCAATGCCGCCTCCCAAACCGGGGAAGGTTGGCGAATCCGCGAACCGGGTAGGGGACCCCCACGCGATGCGCTGACGTAATGCGATGTCGGCCTATCTCCAGGCTAAGAGTTGGCTGGTCGATACGTAATCGTGTCTTCGAGTGAATAATGAAAAGTTTATACCGGGAAAATTATGGATTAAGACGATTAGCGAATATTAGATTTTTCAACTTTGGCAGCGCGTTAGAACCACATCGGGATGGTTGCAGTCCCCGACGTACACCCAAGGGGGCGAGATCATTAAGACTCCTTGACTTGCTGCCTTCTATCGGGTTTCTACTGCTTTTTGGTCTTCCTCTAGATGGCTTTGAAGGAACATCCATGGCGATCGCCAGGTTTACAATGTTCCGTCATATGTGCTCATACCATCTCAATTGCCTTTCCATGACCTTACTATTGATGCCAGTTACACCCAGGCTTCCACGAATGCGAAAACTCTTTATTTTTTCTCTAAGGGACATACCAGATGACCAAACATTCGTATTTTAGCAATACATATATGTATATATATATATATATTATATATATATATATATATATATATATATATATATATATATATATATATATATATATATATATATATATATATATATATATATATATATATATATATATATATATATATATATATATATATATATATATATATATATATATATATATATATATATATATATATATATATATATATATATATATATATATATATATATATATATATATATATATATATATATATATATATATATATATATATATATATATATATATATATATATATATATATATATATATATATATATATATATATATATATATATATATATATATATATATATATATATATATATATATATATATATATATATATATATATATATATATATATATATATATATATATATATATATATATATATATATATATATATATATATATATATATATATATATATATATATATATATATATATATATATATATATATATATATATATATATATATATATATATATATATATATATATATATATATATATATATATATATTTATATATATATATATATATATATATATATATATATATATATATATATATATATATATATATATATTTATATATATATATATATATATATATATATATATATATATATATATATATATATATATATATATATATATATATATATATATATATATATATACACACACACATCCGCCTTCATAGTCAAGTAGTTACGGTAACACGTAAAGAAAAACCCGGAAGACCGGGTTCGATTCCTAGCTGTGTCAAAATATTTTTATCTACTTTCCTTTTTGTATTTAACGACCGGGATTACACTGCTTCTATGCAGTGCCCTATGCACCATTTATTGAGGTTAAAGGTATGAAGAATTAGTTTTATATGTGTGTGTATTAAAATATATTTAAATTTATTTTATTTTATTTTACATATACGTAATGCATATAGAGGTTCATTCACTTCGTAACATGTTAATGGTTTTTTTTTTAATTATATAATGTGGAAAAAAAACTTGAATGTTTTCCGCAGATACTTTGTGGCACATTTTATAAACTTTATAAAATTAAATAACTCTTTTTTTTATGTAATGGTTTTAACCATTAAAAACATTAAAAACACTAAAATACTCACCAAAAACTTCCACACACTCTGTAAAAATCCTAAATCGTTTTTGATGTTTTTGAATTAAAATAAACCCTGATGATGACAAAGTTCTTGTCGAAACCGGTAGGTTAAATTGTATTAATAAAAAAGTGGTTAAAACTGAGTTATTGAATTTTATAAATTTAAAAAAATAAACACATACATGAATGATTTTGATCATGATTTCATAAATGAATGATAGTTTTGACTGAATGGCAGTACGATACAGGCAATGAGCCTGGCTTAATTTCATAAATTTCAAAATATAAACACGTACTTACGAAGCGACGTTGATTTCATAAATGAATGATAGTTTTGACTGAATGGCAGTACGATACAGGCTATGGAGTTTTCGTTACAAGGTCAAATATTAACAGGTTTCCTGAATACGAGTATCAATCAGCCACCGAAGAGATGACTTGTTGCTAGTCTATGATTAGTATTACCAGTGGCCACGCTTGACGATTCCACAATTGTCTCTGGTCTGTGAGCAATTAAACAGAAAGAAACAGTTAGCAGTCTAGTTGTTGATGTCTGCGACGGCACAACGAACACCGTTAGATCGCATAATGGCTCCGCGAGTCGGTATAATGTATTCCACAACATAAATACCCGCTTCGGTCACGATTGGTTCACCATCGTTCTCACTATGAGGTCATTCGAATACTCGTTATCGGTTAGGTACATCACTATCGGGTATTTATAGACTCATCTTCTCTCTCATCTCATTTAATGACGGGCAGATTCTTCTGCGATATGAATAACAGCTCCAAGATAAAGCTCATCAGGAGTTTGGTCCACTCCATTTTTAAATAGATTTATATTATCCACTGACACTTCGTGATGGAATTGCATTTTTAATTTATTATTAGATTAAAACCAATATTTTCAGCTTTTCCACTGTTTTATTTGACCAGCGACCGGGTTTCGTCGTTAGCGACATCATCAGACTGGTCAGACCAGTCTGATGATGTCGGTAACGACGAAACCCGGTCGCTGGTCAAATAAAAAAGTGGAAAAGCTAAAAATATTGGTTTTAATCTAATAATAAACTCCATTTTTATATTATTTTTTGACATCTCATCAAAGATGAAGAAGAATATGGAAGTCTGGGCATTTAAGGGGCTGACGACCGTCATAGGCTGGTTTAAGTGATCACTTTACACACGTGTAACATTCACCAATTCTACCCATTATTGACAACCACACTACTCAAATTCTTGGAAGTTCTATATATATGAACCAATTTTGAAACATTGTTCTTGAATCACTAGAACTTCACTAGACATCTATTGGTGAGATGAAAAGAAGCTAGAAGTAAGACGGAGAAGAAAGAAGAAGAAAAACGGGCACCTATTTAACTAACCAACTAACTAACCATCACGCCGCTTCTCCGCAGAGGTAGGCGGTTAATTTTTGGTTGGGCGACTGTGAGGGATAGAAAATAAACAAAGAACAGCAGTAACATGATCAGAAAAGGATGTCAAAGATTGATGAAGTATGTGAATGGTTAGCATGTAACGCATGTACGTATATGATAAACAATTCAATTGTCGATCTAATTCGTAATGTTGCAATAACGTGTTATCAATCGGTAAACAACGAGGATTGAACGCAACGTCTCCCGTTTTTCAAATAAATGCATATATTAAGAAGAAGAAAAAAACACTCTCCCTATCCCCCATTGTTTACTTTGTGTAATACCACTTTTATAAACACTTATTCGTGACTACCAGTTTCGTAAAATCATTCCATCGTCAGGTCATGTAAATAAAATTATTACGATTTGACATTTCTATAAAAATAAAATTTAAATTGAGGCCCAGTATTCGTTAAGTCGCAACTTTTTACGTAATTATTTTTTTTCATAAAACACCGTTTTCGCATTGAAAACATAAGTTATTACTTTAAATAATTATATGGTTTAGAAAAGAAAAGTGTTATTGAAAGGTAATGAGTTTAGAAAAATCTATAGATATTCTAAAAAACAAACAAAAAATCTTCTTCTTCGTCTTAGTCTTCATTACTGAGGGTTGTGACACTTGTCGAAACAATCCAATATACAATATATTCTTTAAAAAAAATGGGCGTGAACTAGCGTCCGGCTCTCAGCGCAGTCAGGCACTTGATTATTTTTTTTTATATAGTATATTTTTTTATTAACATAAATTGTACAGATTTATTTAAATCACAATTTTAAACATATTTTTTTAAATTGCAGAGACCCTTGCGTGTCTTGTCGGCGGAGTTATTTTTAAATACATTTTTTATTGTTTTTAACAATTTTAACCTAATATAGACACAAAAAAGAGAAAAATTAAGAATATAAACATTTTACAATTTTCATAAAATTAACCCTTGATCATTCACCCATTCCTTTTTTTTGCCTTTGTTCCATATTTTATTTCGACCTCTTACCTCCGTCGGCAGCAAATTAAAAATATTCGGAACGAAATATTGCAGTGTTCGATTCCCATATTTACTGTTAATTCTTGGGACTATCAAGCCTTCGTTGTGTGTAAATCGTGTATCATAGTTGTGTACTAGAAGATTTCGATATTTTTGTCTAGTTTTTTGTTCAACGATGATACTCATCCACAATATTCTACTATTCTACCATTTGCCTACACCAAAATGACACATTTCAAACGCGAAATTGCACAAAGCATCGCCACCTAACCGGAATCGTGTATTGGAGTTATGGATATGATATGGATACATAGGCAGTTTAGAATCTGGTTTCTGTCAAGCTATACTTGCTCGTTCGGCCGCGGATGTGGGCGGACTCATAACTGGTCCGCCCACAGGCCGCCCAGGTAGCGTCATATATTATACGACATAACTGGGCAGAAAGGAGATCTTACGAATGTATTCGCACACACATTACTTGTAATATTATTTGACCACCCTTATTTGATTATTAGCGTAATGGTCAGCACGCTCGGCTACCGTTCTGGAGGTTCCGGGTTCGATTCCCAGGGGGGGTCAAATAAATATAAGTGATTTTTCACTATAATATTTATTCAATATTACCCTGGACTGGTACCTGAAGCGGAGGGCTGATCACCTTTCCTTCGTGTGTAAACGATCAAGATAACACTGTGTTCATATGAAGCAGTGCCCTATGCACCATCGGGTGCGGATGAGGGTTTGAAGAATATTTATTGGACCCCCTCTAGGAATCGAACCCGGGACCACCAGTACGGTAGCCGAGCATGCTTACCATTACACTACGGAGGTGGGCAAATAAATATAACTGATTTTTCACTCTAATATTTTTTCGATTTTACCCTGGACTGGTACCCTATGCACCATTGGGGTGTGGATGAGGGTTTATTATTATTTTTATTATTATTATTAAATGGTCAAAGAGCCGCCTGCAGCTCCGGAGCCACACTTTGCCGACCCATGTAGTAACCCGTTGATGATATTGTTTTTATTATACTCTGTTGTCGAGATAATCCACAATGCCATCCACCTCCCGGCGCCTTCTTTCGGCCGTGGTACAATTTCATAAATAATTCGCTGCTCTAAACGATTAAAGTACCTAAGTAGAAATAATTAACAATTGCGCATAACTTGTTTTGAGGACAATGGCGCGTTGGTGTCGGCAATTTTCTAGCGAGCAAATAAAAGGCGAGGCAAATTAATTAGGATACTGTTTCACTCAAGTAGTTCTTGAAATTGCTTTAAATATTATTATAACTTTATTAAAATCGGGATGCAATTTTATATTGTTTCATATTTTCAATAAATTTCGCAACTTAGTAACTTTCGCAACAACAAAAAAAAATGCTTAGCAAGAGCAGATCTGTCAGGAAGACTAGATGCTTCTGTATCAGATCTGGGCATGCGGTGGTACAGCTTTCAATATCAATATATTATATATTGCTTTAAATACTCCTTCGCTTCTGTAGTGTAATAGTTACCACGCTCGGCTACCGTCCTGGAGATCCCGGATTCGATTCCCAGGAGGGTCAAATAAATAAAACTGTTTTTTTCACTCTGGACTGGTTCCTGAAGCGGAGGGCTGATCACCTTTCCTTCACGTGTTAACGATCAAAATAACACTGCGTTTATATGATGCAGTGCCCTTTGCACCATTGGGTGCGGATAAGGGTTTGATTCGGTCAAGTAGTTCTTGAAATTGCTTTAAATGTTCCTCAGATTTAAGGTTCTTATTATTCACACAAATATTTCAATTTCATACTATTTCTGTGAGCCTAAGCGGCTCGTTATTAGAAATAGGTATCAAATTGTGGTAGAGTGGGTTCGAACCGAGAAACTCTGACATAAAGAGTCCGCGACACTAACCGCGGGCCCACAACCCGACACATTCGATTCATTGAACCGTTGAATTGTTAACGGTCATAAACCATATTATTTTTTGACATCTCATCAAAGATGAAGAATATGGAAGTCTGGGCATTTACGGGGCTGACGACCGTCATAGGCTGGTTTAAGCGATCACTTTACACACGTGTAACATTCACCAATTCTACCCATTATTGACAACCACACTACTCAAATTCTCGGAAGTTCTACATATATATATGAACCAATTTAGAAACCTTGTTCTTGATGAGATGCCAAAAATGATCCTTCCTCTTTGGAAAAATCCTTCATCTTTGATGAGATGTCAAAAAAAAAAAATAATATGAAAATAACTCCTGTAATTGGAGATAATCCAGATTTTGTGAACAAGTATTTGGACACACTCAAAATGTTGGCCATAAACCAATTAAGAAATCATTTTGCATACATACATTGAGATTTGCATCGAACATAATCGATTGCATAAACCCGAATTCCTACGTTCTCCGTATGTTACATTCGGAAACACGTTACGCGGAGATAAATCGCGTATTATTTTTATAACACGCGCAAAAAAATGAAAGTCACTGCTGAGATGCGTTGCGCAATGTTTGAAAGAGACGTTTTATTGACTGAACCAGGGAAAACTTTCGCTCGGACGCGTTTTAGCTCGATTTCGTTGTATCCCCTTACAAGGACACTCGAAACTGACATTTTCTTTTAGGAAAAGAGCCATTCAATTTATTTTTTTGAGTTTTACTTGGTATATAGCACTATTTTTTTTAAATCTATTGCGGCACGTGTTTTGATACATTCCGCATCATTTTCAAACACCGAAAATGATGCGGAACGCATCTGAACACGTGTCACAATAGATTTTAAGAAATAGTAGTATTTACCAAGTAAAACTTAAATTAAAAATGGATACATTTAAATATGTACGGTGTTTGAAAATTACGCGGAATGCATCGAAATAGGTGTTACAATAGATTTTAAGAAATATTGGTATTTACCGAGTAAAACTTAAATTAAAAATGGATAGATTTTACAACAAAGTGACTGCCGAATCAATTAATTTCGTGTTGTGGTCCCGTGGTTAGTGTGACGAACTTTTGAGTCAGAGTTTCTCTGTTCGAACCCACTCTACCACAATAATGAGCCGCTTAGGCCCACAGAAATAGTATGAAATTGAAATATTTTTGTAAATAATAAAAACAAAAATATTTTCTTCCAACTAAAAAAAAACAATAAAACACCTTTATGTAAGCGAAAATAGACAATATGCGTTGAATTCTGTCAGTATTAATTTGCAATAGGTGAATTTACCACGGCATACTTATTGAGAAAAATTGGCAAAAAATGATCGATGCGATGTGAGAGAACGCTGCGTTTTTTTAACGTAGAAAATATTTGTTCGTGTGAAGATTTGGCGATTACAGTATGATGCAAGGCATAAGTATATGAAAGTGATTTGAAAGGTCGATATGATAATATGATATTCTAACCTATCTCCATATTGTGAACGTTTTAATATTATTTATTGATTCGCCATTTAATTTGTGAAATAACATATTCCTTTTTTACTTTTTTTTTACAAAAATGTAAGTAATTTTAGTATATATAATATGTAGGTATATGATACGAGTATAATATAATAATACAAGTATATGACAATGCCTGCATTGCTCCTATTCTCTTATACGGCTGCGAAACATGGCACCTTACAATGGTCCAGAGCAGCCGTGTACTTAGCTTTGAGAATATATGTCTGCGAAGAATTTTAGGCGCGCGGTGGTTTGACTTTGTGAGGAATGAAGAGATAAGGCATAGGACGCAGCAAATCTTGATCACAACTGTCGTCAAGAAAAAGTGATTCAGTTGGCTTGGCCATGTACTCCGCATGCCTCCCGAGAGCTGCCATCAAGCTTGCCTCTTTGACAAGGAATCAGGTTCGCGCCGCCCAGGACGACCACTGCTGACAATTCGTTGGCAGTTCTCATCAGAACTTCGGGACGGGGATCTGACTTGGAAGATGCAAAGGAGCTAGCAGCCGACAGAAGAGCTTGGATACAGTTTGTGGACTTAGTGTGCTCCACATAGGGAGCGGATGTGGTTTAATAATAATAATATGACAAAACTTATGCTCGTCAAATTAAATTGACTAACATCCTTAGTAATATTGATAAAACGGTACATTACGTTTTGTTAAATTGAATATATCTCACAACATTTTGAGTGTGTCCAAATATTTGTTCACAAAATCTGGATTATCTCCAATTACAGGAATTATTTTCATATTATTTTTTGACATCTCATCAAAGGTGAAGAAAAATATGGAAGTCTGGGCATTTACGAGGCTGACGACCGTCATAGGCTGGTTTAAGTGATCACTTTACAGGCGTGTAACATTCACCAATTCTACCCATTATTGACAACCACACTACTCAAATTCTTGGAAGTTCTATATATATGAACCAATTTTGAAACGTTGTTCTTGAATCACTAGAACTTCACTAGAGACATCTTTTGGTGAGATGAAAAGAAGCTTTTGGACACACTCAAAATGTTGTGAATAAATTATCTGGTCAAATTATAAGCTCAAATAATAAAAATGAATATATCTTACTCTTGATAGAGTATCTCTTATGGAGATCTATTTATTTTATTTTATTTTATTTTATTGTATTTTTATTTAACGGAACGACTGCACGAATCGAGTCAAGGGCGTCCGACCGAAATATAACTGACCAAGCGGAAAAAAGAAAGGTGGATTTTGCCCAATACGAAAACGGACCAGTCGTGCAACTATATTCTGAAGGCGGCCAGAAAAGATTTTTTGTTTTTAAATATTTTTTTTTATTTTAAAAAATATGCACTAAGGTATTCTCGACTGCATCCCATAGCAAAGTCAATGTTTTTAACTATGTAGGGTTGATTGCTTTAACTATACTTCTGGACTCAATTTCTAATGCCTGGTGTATTTTGAAATCAGCAGTTGATCCAAATTGTTAAAACAACTACCGAAAAAAAGAATACTAATTTCATGTATTTTACCAAAATATTTTTTTTGATTAATGACTCACTAAGCAGCACCCGCTAATTTACATCATAATATATATATAAAACACATATAAATTATAAAAATACTAGGACGAGTTAGTGCCAAGACATCCCGGTATAACAGTATGACTTCACTTCATCCCGGGATATCTCGGTGTAACATAAAAAACGACTCCTTTTAACATGAATGTATTGATTGTATTTATTTATTTAACACACGTGAAACATTACCTATTATAAAACCATACATAAATTGCAAAAATATTAGGTTGAATTAATCCCGGGACATCCCGGTATAATTGGAAGACTGTATTTTATCCCGGGATATCTTGGTATAACAGAAAAATCGACTACATTTCGCATGAATATATTGAGCCACTACACGCCGGTGTATGAGCAGTTCGCGCTTACATACTAATCATTACCTATTATAAGCACATAAAAAATACCAAAATTAGAAGACAAATTAATGCCGGGACATCCCGGTAATACGGGATATCATCACTTTATCCCGGGATATCTCGGTATAACATAAAAATCGACTACATTTCGCATGAATGTATTGAACCACTACACGCCGGTGTATGAGCAGTTCGCGCTTACATGCAAATCATTACCTATTATAAGCAAATACAAAATAACCTAAATTATAAGACTAATTAATGCCGGGACATCCCGGTATTACGGGATATCAGACTTTATCCCGGGATATCTCAGTATAACATAAAAATCGACTACATTTCGCATGAATGTATTGAACCACTACACGCCGGTGTATGAGCAGTTCGCGCTTACATGCAAATCATTACCTTTTATAAGCACATACAAAATAACCTAAATTATAAGACGAATTAATGCCGGGACATCCCAATAATACGGGATATCATCACTTTATCCCGGGATATCTCGGTATAACATAAAAATCGACTACATTTCGCATGAATGTATTGAACCACTACGCACCGGTGTACGAGGGCCGACCCAAAAGTAACAATAAAAAGTAAATTTTACACACTTAATTAAATTTTTTTTTTTTTAAATTTACACACTTATGTACCATGTTATGAGCCGAAAAATAAAAAAAAAATGGTTAAAAACGGTAGTATTTGGAAGTTTTTTTGACGTTTTTAGTCTCCCGATTTTTACGTTTCGGCGAAATTTTGACGTAAACAAATGGAACAGCGCGCAAACATTAAATTCTGCTTCCTGCTAGGCAAATCACCTCAAGAAACACTGAAACTGCTTCAGCAAGCTTATGGCGACCAAGCTCTTAGTCAAGATAGAGTTTACAAGTGGTTTAAAGAAGGTTTCTTTTTCCTAGGATGAAAAGGCAATTGAAAGGAAGGAGATTTCAAACAATTCAAGAAGTTCAAGAAGAGTCACTCAAAGCTTTGAAATCAATCAGTATTTCAGAGTTTTTTACTTGTTTTGGGCAGTGGTAAAAACGCTGGAACAAGTGCATTGCGTGTAATGCACATGTATTTTGAGGGTCAGTAAAGGTTTTTAATAAATTTTTTTTGTTTAAAAAAAGTTGTTTTTAAAAAATCGCTGAAACGTAAAAATCGGGAGACTAAAAACGTCAAAAAAACTTCCAAACATTACCGTTTTTAACCAATTTTATTTTTCGGCTCATAACATGGTACATAAGTGTGTAAATTTTCAAAAAAAATCATTTAATTAAGTGTGTAAAACTTACTTTTTATTGTTACTTTTGGGTCGGCCCTCGTATGAGCGGTTCGCGCTCACATGCGGAACATTACCTATTATCAAACACATTTAAATCGAGAATTAGTAATACACATTGTGTTATTGTTTGCTCTTTAACATCTGCGTCTACGGTGGCACAATACCCCGTTCCAGGCACGCCAATTCGGCCATTATTGCCTCTATTTTCGGATCTAATTGGTGCCATATTCGCCCGACGCTCACTTTCACCGAACGCTCAATAGCGCCAGGCAATGAAATCTACATGTGTTATTTCTTAATTAATAATTTATTGAACCGGTTATTCGTTTCGATTATCACTCTTACTAAATATTGCGGCTGTGTGAATCTTCCTAGCTTCTGAGAACGGGCGAGAAATATGTGTTCAGACTCCTTTATGCTCCCAGTAGCGCACAGGGCGTCGCACCCGATCAATAGGGTATTATCACTCGGAAGGAATATCTAATTTAACATACTCAACATATAAAGGATTGTATTAGACTCGTTTTGTGTTTATAACAGCCGATATAATCAATATTTTCATTCATCATTTTCTTGGGGAAAATTTGCCTTCGAAAAAACGTTATTTTCGTAAGTTGGCTATGAATGACGTCACGGAAACGATGGACTTATTTTAATATTGGTTACATTGATAAATTATTGGCGGCTCTATTTGTTAATGTCTATGGTCGACCCTCCCACCCCCCCCCCCTCCCCTCATATTTGTATAACACAAATGGTAGTGTAGTGGTAAACAAACAGTAGACACTACTACTACTGTTCGATGACGGAAATTCGATGACGTATGCGAACGCACGTTTTTCGTTTTATAAAAATATCTTAAGTATATCCCTTATTTCTCTACATATTTCAATAAGAATGCTACCGATAGATAGACTTGTGATTTTTCTTATAAATTTATAAGCCAATAATCACACATCGTGATATTTATCCATTATATGGAGGCAAAGTTATCAGTCCCTCACGCCAAATTTGGGTACTAATTTATTTATCATACACAATAATTTCAGATATCAATCTTCTCTGATCTCAATCCAGTGGATTCGTCTGCAGCAACAACTAACATCTCCTTTGCCATTCTGGTATATTTTCCGAAACTCCATTCAGCTCCTCATACGTTGAACAGCCCATGTCTTCGTATAAGTCGCTTAGGTATCGCGGCGTGGGCGTCCTCTGGCGTTTATTCCCTCGATCGTCCCCTCTATTATTATTGCAGGAAACCCTCTTTTAAAGTAACAATACTGTGTGTCAAAATATATTGTGCCAACTGCTATCCCGGAACTGATACAGAAGCATCTAGGCTTCGTCTTGCTTTGCAAGTGAGGTTTAGGTCAGGAAGTCTAGAATCCTAGAGAAGCCTTAGTTTTATGAATTAAGTCGCTAAAAATTATTAGAATAAGTATGTGAAATAAAAGTGTATCCCGATTTTACTGTGAATTTACATTTGAAACCTTTTCAATATCTGTGTCATTGTATTAATTTGAATAATTACAAATTTGTACATTATAAAAAAAGTGTCCCAGTGTAGGCAGTGAAAGGGGTTAGTAGTTAGCTAGACCGGATTCCAACCCGACGTTGGCCGGTACACAGACGCTTCCACAACCCCGTCCGCTACAACAGACAGACATGGAACAGTGCCAAGGCATTTGCAGAAAATGTTCAGTCATCGCATTTCCCACTCAACCATTATTCATCGACATTCTGTTACGGAAAGACATCTAGAGGAAGACCAAAAAATTCACGGATGCTACATAATGATAACATGATTCCAAGACATGACCTAGGTGACGCTGTATATGATAGAAGGACTTACAACCTGAAGACGAGGAGAGCTGACCCTAACAGTATTCAAAGACGATAAATTAAGATAGAGTCAGGAAGAATAATATCCTATTACGAATCCTTTTCACAAGATACGTCTTTTTCCTTGACACAAACCTATTACAATCTTAAAAAACGATGGAGAAAACAACCCTAACTTTGACATCTCCTCAATTCTTGACGAAAAATTCCGATCTACCTAGCTTTGATCTTGCATCTCGACTACTTTTTCAGTCTCTAAGTTAAACCCTCTTCACATCGGAGCCTTCCGACAACCTGCAGCCGCCTCCCGGGCGGGTTCACAAGGTCACCGACCAGCCACGGGTTTTTATTAACACACAGAGCAAACACGAAGCGTGGAAAGTCATTTTATCGAATCTTGTCACTGTGAAAAAACCATTACACCATATAGCCCGAGCCTCACTATTCCCACTTCGATCCGCCATCGAATCCATCCACCTCGTCGAAGGTGGGATGGCATTTCTATGGGCGTGGGAGCGAGGCGCGTTGGATCGGTGCGGTCCTTTCGATGCGGCGGTCCGCTGGTCTAGGCGGGGAGATAGTCGACAGCGAGAAACCAGTTTTGCGGTAGAAGGTGGTGGCCGCTTTCGCGATACAGAAATACCGCCACATTACGTCAGTTAGACCGCTAGACCGGCGGCTCTCAACAATAGATGCTGTATAAGACATACTAAATACAAAAGAAGAATCCGAGACTCTGTGGGCAGGCGGGAAAGAGAACAAAAAGAAAGCAAAGACAACATAGACAGCTCGGCTGTCCAAATTTAAAACACAGTAAGGGACATTTTTTTTGTAGTGCGTTTTTTTGCATTTTTGGACTAAGTAGAATCTACTTAGTCCAAAAATGCAAAAAAAACATACTATAAAAAAATGTCCCTTACTGTGTTTTGAGTTTGGACAGCCGAGCTGTTGTGAATTCATATATACTGTGTTATGAAGTTATGAGATTGGTTTGGACATGTAGAACGAATGAGTGAGGAAAGAACGGTAAAACAAATTTACGAGGCGAATGTAATTGGAAAAAGGAGCAGAGGGAGACCGAGAAAAACTTGGCACGATCAAGTATGCCAAATACTTGAAAGTGGTCAGGTTAGGAGTCGAAACAATTAGCTGTTATGTATGAAGAGGCGAAGAATGTTTGCAAGGACGGAGTGGTGTGGCGTTCTATTCTCTCTGCCTACCCCTTCGGGGAAGCGGCGTGATGGTTAGTTATGAGATTAATCCTATCGTGACACAGTACATATCAGTTCACAACAGCCATCTGTGTTGGATTGAGGGAAGTTTTTATTAAGCAGAGACTCTTTTATTTGTATGCGAGATCTGAACATAGATGGCTGATGCGAACTCATATATACTGTGTCATGAGATTGATCACATATCTAGGAGTTTGAAATTTGAGTAGTGCTATTGTCATTCGTGGTTAGAATTGGTGAAAGTTGCACGTGTGTAAAGTGATCACTTAAACAGCTATAAGCCCTGTAAATACCAGACTTTCATATTATTCAGCATTTATTTTGAGATGTCAAAAAAATAAATGTAAATACAACTATTTTTTTAAACTATTGTGACACGTGTTTCGAAGCATTCCGCATCATTTTATGCATCGAAACGCGTGTCACAATACATTTAAAGAAATAATAGTTTTTACCAAGTAAAACTTAAATTGAAAATTGATAGATTTTACCGCAAAGTGACGTAAGGAATAAGCTCACAATATTGAGTACGTTATGTCTTAGTTAGATGGCGCCACATCTGTTCGCAACGCGCATACAAAAGAGCGTCGCTCGCGTATATAAGCCGAGGGAACCGCTTCATCCGTACTCTGGTTTCCCTTCAATACGAATAAATCTTTCGCCTTTTACTAAAGATTTCCGTGGAGGGGAACACTCAAATGAGTCTATAAAAAATTTTTCGTTCCCTGCATTATTGCGGGGCCTTAAACGGTCGACCCCTTTGGAGTATATGGCTACAGTATAAATGTACCCATATTCCCCAAAGGCAGGACAAAAAATATAGTAAACAGAATAGATTTGCGTTTAAAATATTTTTGAGCAATATTGGAAATGTGACTTTTTGGTGAGGGCATTCACATTTATCCAGGCACGATAGATTGAGAAGCTTTCGATCAAGCCCCAAGACTAGTTTGACCATTAGATTTGCATTAAAAATATTTTTGTGCAAAATTGAAAATGTGACTTTTTGGTGAGGACCTCCACATTTATCCAGGCACGACAGATTGAGAAGCTTTCGACCAAGCCTCAAGACTAGTTTGACCATTAGCCATTGTGTTGGTTACGGTGGAGATATAAATGTCCGACAGAAATGTCGCCACGGACTATTCATAACACCTACCGGCTACCACGGAACAAAGACTCGGATAGATGGCCACCGCACGCATTCTGGGCTTTGTGTCGGCTGGCAGAAACAGGACTGTAATGCTAGCAAAAAGTTGCGTGACGTAACGAGAGATTCTTCGGCAGATTCTAGTCGCACACCGTTAATGACCTATGTACTGTGTACTCAGAAGTGATTCCAGTCACCAAAGCTGTTAATGACCTATGTACTGTGTACTCAGAAAAAAATTGCTTTGCAAGGGCAGATCTATAAGGAAGCCTAGATCGGCTGTCCAAACTTAAAACACAGTAAGGGACATTTTTTGTATGTTTTTTTGCATGTTTGGGCTAAGTAGAATCTACTTAGTCAAAAAGTGCAAACAAAAGGTACTACAAAAAAATTGTCCCTTACTGTGTTTTAAGTATAACATGGCATGCGGTGGGACAGCTTTCAATATGTGTACTCAGAACTGATTCTAGTCACCCCTGCCGTTAATGACCTATGTACTGTGTATTCAAAACTGCTTCTAGTCACCCCAGTCGTTAATGACCTATGTACTGTGTATTCAAAACTGCTTCTAGTCACCCCTGCCGTTAATGACCTATGTACTGTGTATTCAAAACTGCTTCTAGTCACCCCTGCCGTTAATGACCTATGTACTGTGTATTAAAAACTGCTTCTAGTCACCCCAGCCGTTAATGACCTATGTACTGTGTACTCAGAACTGATTCTAGTCACCAAAGCTGTTAAGGGGATATTCGCAAGCACAGAATTCATACCACCGGAGATCACTGGACTAATGTGTAAAGGCAACTTGCCGCAACTCAAGTTGCGACTGTTTGGCGTAACACGGCTTAAAGCATTCCTAAAACTAGTCTCTATCATATACAATCACAGATTTTGCTCTATCTCTTTCCTTTACCGAGATATTCATTATCCAAATACCCGCGAAATTGTATTAATTTGATACATGTGTTGGCAAAAAGCATCATTTTAAGTTAGCTGTGAACTCGTTTATCTCAAAACTACTGTTTTTAACTCAAGGCTATTTGCCTTTGCACATCAGTGGAGATGTCACATGTCGATTTTTTTTAAAGGAATGTTCGTATATTGGATTTTTGTTGTTTTTAGAATACATATAGAATTTTTTTTGTATATGTTATAACTCTATACCTTACAATTACTCTTCTCTTTTCAAAGCCATATAATTATTTCCAAGAAAAAATTTTTTTTTTCTTCGACATTTGACAGGATTTTTTTCTGTTATATCCTAAGTCTGTTAAATAGAGATCCATCATCCATCAAGATTTTGCTATACTTGAAAAAAGAAAAAAAATCACAATGATTACAATATCGTATTTATGTATTAATTGTTAAGTCAAACACAGATTTGTTGAGTATAATAGGTTGTTAAAAATATGTGTTTGATTTCACAATTAATATATAAAATTTATAAAATTAATTAACTTTGTTTTAACCACTTGTTTATTAATACAATTTAACCTACCGTATTCGACAAGAGCCTCGTCATCATCAGGGTTATCTTGTCATTTAGGATTTTTTTACGGAGTGTGTGGAAGTTTTTAATGAGAGTATTTTAATGTTTTAGAATTAAATAAACCCTGATGATGACAAGGTGCTTGTCGAAACCGGTAGGTTAAATTGTATTAATAAACAAGTGGTTAAAACAAAGTAAATTAATTTTATAAAGTTTATAAAATCTGCTACAAAGTATCTGCGGAAAACATTCAAGAATTAATATATAAATAAATTAAAATGGAGTTATACAAATTAAACGCCAAATCGATAAATAATAGAATGTCGTATCCCTGAAAAGATAACTTTTCCAGTGATAATTTACAGAACAGGTTCAAAATAAATAAATAAAGCATTTTTTTCATGAAAAAACGTAAAAAAGAAGAATGTATAAAATAAAACTTGATCGCCAACGCAAAACGTGGGATTAAATGCGAGAAAATGTTTTGCATTGGCATTTAAAATAGAAAGTTAAAGATCAAATGGATAATTAATTATACCAAATTAATGATACTTATACATTTAACCATATACTTATTTCGTATTTGTATAATATATCGATTTCAATAACGGATAGGTACAAGTCCTTCGCCGAAAGCAAAACACACCTAGAAACGTCGAAAAAATAAACGCAGTGTTATCTCGATCATTAACACATGAAGGAAAGGTGATCAGCCCTTCGCTTCAGGTACCAGTCCAGGGTAATATTGAATAAATATTACAGTGAAAAAATCACTTATATTTATTTGACCCCCCCGCCCTGGGACCTCCAGAACGGTAGCCGAGCGGGCTGACCATTACACTACGGAGGCAAAGTACAGCTAGTAAATAAATAAAATAATTTGGCAACATAGCATAAGTACACTATGAACACATCCAAGGTTGGTAAATTGGACCGATGTTCATTGTATGAGCCAGATGTTAACGTATATACCAATATGAATATGTATAGAGATATTTTATAAGAAAATTATGTACATATGTATTTCAAACCCAGTTTTGGTTGTATGGATGAAGGATGCTGAATAATTATTCTGCATGACAAAAGGGTTTATTGTTTGAAATGAATTACACTACTACATATGAGTAGAATATACGGAGAGACATGAGAACAAATTTGTAAGAGGTAAAACCATGTGTGATTTACTAAATATATTGAAATAGAACATCCGCACAAACAAGTATCCATATTTTATTACTGATTTTACACTGATTTTGACTAACCATGTATTAAACTAAAAATCAGTGCCATCTTTACTATTTCCCATGAGAAGCCGTGGCTTGTGATTATGAACGTCGAATCGGGTGTAATTGGTAAACCAATTCCATTCTACCCATGATTGACAAATAAACAACTCAAATGTTTATATATCGCTCCTCCTTTCGAACGTCATAAATCAAAAATCGTCAATTTTCAGTTGTGCATGTTTTCGGAATGCCCAGAAAATGTACTATATCCCAGCAAAAGAGGCATATTTTTAACTTAATATTTACCCGCTACAAGGCAGAAAATGTTGATTTTGCATTTTGAAGAAAAGGTATTGTTTAATTATTTTTTTAAATATACTAAATATTTTTCAAATGGAGAAAAAACCTTCGGGTTTTACCTAAACAGATCTGTTCCACAGTAAAAAGATCAATAAGTGGCTTGATATTTATTTTTTAATACATTGTGTTATATTTTTAAACTTTAAAAACGTTCTCCTGAAAAATCTAGTTTTTTTATTTATGACGTTCTTGAAAGGAGTGAGCGATATGATGAGTTCCAAAAATAATTGTAGTGTGGTTGCTAATCATGGGTAGAATGGTGAAAGTTACACGTGTGTAAAATGATCACTTAACCAAGCCTATGAAGGTCGTAAGCCCTGTAAATACCCAGACTTCCATATTATTCTTCATATCGAAATCTTTTAGTACACAACCGTGATACACGATTTACACACAACGAAGGTTTGATAGTCCCAAGAATTAACAATAAATATGGGAGTCGAACACTGCAATATATCGTTCCGAACATTTTCAATTTGTTGCCGACGGATGTTAGAGGTCAAAATAAAATATGAAACAAAGGCAAAATATATATTTTTTTCATTCAAACCCTTATCCGCACCCCAATGGTGCATAGGGCACTGCATCGTATAAACACAGTGTTATCTTGATCATTAACACACGAAGGAAAGGTGATCAGCCCTAAAATAAAATAAAGGAATGGGTAAATGATCAAAAGTTAATTTTCTCTCTTTTTTGTGTGTATATTAGGTTAAAATGGTTAAAAAAATAAAAAATATATTAAAAAAGAACTCCACCGACAAGACACACAAGGTGGCTTGGTGGGTCTTTGCAAAATATATTTTTTTAAATATGTTTAAAATTGTGATTTAAATAAATGTATACAATTCATGTTTAAAAAAAATTCATCTGAGATGTCAAAATGTCGGCGTATGCTATTTCTTTTTGAAGGCGATCTCTAAAGAGCTAGCAATTAAATTGGCAAGCAACATTTGCGGTCTTTATTCGCCGAATTAAATGCAATCGGCGCTGTGTTCGAAGGCCTCTCCCACTCGTCGTCCCAGGCTGGCGGTAGGAAAATGTACGGGTATGAATAACGATGAGCAAACACCAAATTATATTAACAATATTATAATGAAGCTGTCGGAAGATCGAACCGAGTAATTTGAATAAAAAACACACATTTTATTCAAACGAATTTTTCAGAGCAACCGACCTTCGGAAAATCGGTAAGCGCTCGCTTGAACAGTTCGAATAAAGCGGTATTCGAAGGTATTTCAAAATTAATCTTTTTACTGGAGAAATTTGTTCAAGTTGAGTATGTTCAACAGAAGGCGCTGCCATTGAGGAAAAAAACTGCAAAAAAAAATATGTGATCACTTAAACCAACCTATAACAGGTAGTAAGCCCTGCAAATACCCAGACTTCCATATACTTACTTTCTCATGTATGTTGAGATATCAATAAAGGAAATTGAATGCATTTACACGGAAATTGATATTGCGTTAATAATTTGTTTACTTTGAAATTAATTAGTCCAGCATTAGTTCAGTCGCATTCATTCCACCGGAGACCATCGGAGAGGTCACTTGTCTGTTCACACCCGATTTTTTAAAGAATGTTTTTAAGATTAGTTTTTTTAGAATATAATAATAAATAATGAATAATAAAACCCTTATCCGCACCCCAATGGTGCATAGGGCACTGCGTCATATAAACGCAGTGTTATCTTGATCGTTTACACATGAAGGAAAGGCGATCAGCCCTCCGCTTCAGGTACCAGTCCAGGGTAATATTAAATAAATATGACAGTGAAAAAATCACTTATATTATTTTACCCCCCTTGGGAATCGAACCCGGGACCTCCAGAACAGTAGCCGAGCGTGCTGACCATTACACTACGGAGGCGGACGTATATAAGTATATGGAAAAAATATTTATAAATGTATATATATATATATATATATATATATATATATATATATATATATATATATATATATATATATATATATATATATATATATATATATATATATATATATATATATATATATATATATATATATATATTTATATATATATATTTATATATATACTTATATATATATATATATATATATATATATATATATATTTTTTTTTTTAACTCTTTTTCTTTTCAAAACCATACATATATTATTTTGAAGAAAAACTTATTATTTCAATGCAACAACGGTGTTTTAAGAAAAAAACCTATAACGTAAAACGTTACCTGGACTCGGAGAAAATTAGTTGTGACTTAACGAATGCTGGGCCTTGACGGTAATATTCATAGAAATATCTCTTTTAGGAGTAAATTCGATTTTCAGAACAGATGATTAAAATATAATAAAAAATATTCATACCAAAATTGACAATCTAATCTGGAGGAAGTGACGTCACCTTCGACTACAGTTGTCCCACTACAAGTTATTCAACTCTGAATTTGTCGACTTTGTGAGAGACCTTCGGAACATTCGTGTTCAATACTAGACACTGGCAGAAACATCCTTTCACTGGGTGACTGCCAAATAAAACAATTAAGAAAAAAAATAAACATTCGTGTTATGTTATGTTCAAAATAAGTATATAGTAGCTGGCTATTAAAACGTAGTATATTTAATACTACGTTATTTATACTACTACCTATATTTTAGTATAATTCCATTTTACAAGATAACGCTTCATGAATGCGGCATTAACCTTCCCCTCCCAGTGATGCGTATTTACTCCAACTCGAGTTTAAAAATGAGAATATTAGTATAAAATATATAATATACGGGCTCAGTTCTTTTTGTATTCCTCCGTAGTACTATTACGTGTTGGAAACCCTTATCCGCACCCCAATGGTACATAGGGCACTGTGTCATATAAACGCAGTGTTATCTTGATCGTTCACACATGAAGGAAAGGTGATCAGCCCTCCGCTTCAGGTACCAGTCCATGGTAATATTGAATAAATATTACAGTGAAAAAATCACTTATATTTATTTTACCCCCCTTAGGAATCGAACCCGGGACCTCCAGAACGGTAGCCGAAAGTGCTGACCATTACACTACGGAGGCGGACAAACGTGTTACATAAAAGTATTATAATATACAAATTATTCATTTGCAGCGACGAAAATAAATAAATTGTAAAATAAATCGGGGATAGATTCACCAATACACAGACGTTTCTCAGAGTATGCGTGCGTGCCGCAATTTACGTACACGCGCACGCGGCTTCATAATGTTCGGTCGATGATATTCATATACGCTTCTCACTCTAATCCATAAAATGTTTTATCTTTTTCCATCTTAGGTTATATTATGTCTTTTAAGTTTATATAGGAGTTATAAAGATAGATAAATACATCATATTCCATATTATTTTAAACGAAAATGATGTTATTTTGACGAATTTGGAAAAAATACAATTTCAATACCATAGAGCCGTTGTAAAAGTGACAAAGAGGAAAAAAGAATACACAGATTAACAAAAAGAAACGTGTTCTATTTTCAAAGAACCAAATAAAAATTAATCAATTCAAATATTGGGATAGGGTTTTTGTCCTACCCGCGCGTTGAAATCAGGGAATTTGTAGTCCGTTTTTTAGGATTAGTTTAGGGAAATAAGCGTTCGGGATATGTTTTTTTTAAAAATATTTTTCAAGAAAACTACTGAAAAAACAACGATAGAACGACACATCGGAAGATAAATAACACAATTTTAATTTAAATAAGGTTTAAATTTCGAACAAAGTGTCTAATTTTAATTATTATGACAGCAGCTGGAAATCTTCAGGGACCACTTTATTTTTTAAAGAAAAAACAAGGACAAAAATACGATAAGTAGGTAGGTACTTACATAAGGTAGGCTGATAATTTCCTTTAAATTATACTAAATATTAATAAATCCCTATAAAACTACTTTAAAATAAATATTTTAATTATATTTCGATTGGTTTTCGAAATCAGTATGACCGTTGGCTTAAATTAATTTATATTATTTATCGATTCGGCATTAACTTTGTAGAATGACATATTGTTATTTTTTTAATACTTAGTCACTTTTATAATACCACTCATTGAGTTTTCTTTCATTACACAACACTTGTTTCGAAAACTACAGTTGTTTTCATTGTTAACAATCATCTGTCAATGAAAACCACTGTAGTTTTCGAAACTAGTTGTGTGTAACGAAACAAAACTTAATAAGTGGTTATTATACATACACTGTTGATTTTGTTTTTTTTTAATAAAAAAATAATTTAGGTTTGTGTATTAAATTAAATTGTAATTTTGCATGTTAAAATTTGTATGAGTATGAGTGAGGAAAGAACGGTTAAACAAATTCATGAGGCGAATGTAGTTGGAAAAAGAAGCAGAAGAAGATTGAGGAACACTTGACACAATCAGGTTTGTCAAATACTTGAAAGCGGCCGGGTCAGGAGTCGTAATAATCGTCGGGTATGTATGAGGAGATGCATGAATGTGGAAGAGGCGAAGAATGTTTGCTAATACAGGGTGGTATGGAGTTCGACTCTCTCTGCCTACCCCTGCGGGGAAGCGGCGTGATGGTTAGTTAGTTTGTTAAAATTTGTATCATGAGTTGGTCTTTGGATTATATATCGAACCTGGGACACGTTGCATGCCAGTCAAACGCGCCAACGTACCAACAATTAAGCGTCAATGTGGGTTTTTTACGGAGGTGTGGATATTAAAAATCTATTTGAAGGTCTTACGAAACAACATGTATTCAAATTTCATGGTCGCGCAAATGTCAAACAAATGAACAGAAACAAGCTCATACGATTCCACGAAGAATCCATTTGGCACTTAGTCAACAAGCCAGCCTGCATAATGTTTGCGAAGGAAACGGAAAGAGGCTTGTTTGTCGAAAAACGAGATAGGGTAAATGGAATAGATATCGGCATCTTAACACGATCGCTGCCGGGTTAGGGAAGCAATATTCACCAGAAGCGGCGTAATTTTTCATGATAAATCGATAAAAAAATTTGTAAGTAAAAATTAAATGCAAAGTCTTTAAAATTGTCTTTTCATCCACACCGATGTGACTACACTCGCTTAACACATAATGCCGACTAATCCGAATATGAATAATATATTGAATACACATACCGCGCGCTGGTGCGTGATTGGCAACGAATGAGTTGAGCAAAAAATAGTACTTTTACTAAGTAATCAGTTTTTTTTTAAATTACCTAACGTCCAAGTGACTCTGAAATCTAGCTTAACACCGCTTATCATGGCCCTAATTAGGCTTAAACTTTTTATGTTTTATAGCCTTTGCCTACTCGTGGGTGGATTTAGTCTTTGTGTTTATAGTAACTATAATTTTATGCAATTTACGAGTGACAATTCTAGGCAAAAGAGTAATCCCCCTCCGTAGTGAGTTTAATAAAATGAAATAAATATTGAAGTGATTTTTTTCTTCTCCTCCGTAGTGTAGTGATAAGCGCGTTTGGATACTAAACTGGAGGTCCTGGGTTCGATTCTCAGGGAGTCAAAATAAAAATGGGTGATTTTCACTTTCATAGTTATTTAATATTACCCTGGACAGGTAGGTACCTGAAGCGCAGGGCTGATCATCTTTCCTTCGTGTATTTAACGATCAAGTTAACACTTTCCTTACAAATTATTTATTTATAAAACCACATCCAAAAATATCAACAAAAAAATAGATTATCATGAACCGTAGAATACTTTTAAAAACCTATTTTTTATTTATTTAAAAGTAATTTTCAGTGTGAAGAAATTTGAAAAAAAAACATGAGGTAGGTACGTTAATGTTATTTGATTCACGGTATTTTATTTTTTATACCTAATTTTATAATTATATCATTCATAGGCGAAAATACTACGTTTAGATCTACCTTAAACAATATTGCAGATACAGACTCATTCAATGTAATTATAACAATAAAGATGTGTATATTTTCGTTTAAAAAATATGAAATAACTTCAAAACGCCTAGTTATTGGCATTCTAATAAAACGATTTACAAATTGGAGTACAATATTGACGGACCTTTTAAAATTTAAACACTTGCCAGTTTTTTAAATTATATTTTAGCTAAAAATTGCGATACGTTAAATAAATTTAAAAAGAATATACTACGCAGTCGAAAAAATACACCTAAAAAACGGAAAATCGGTCCAGAGTGCATGTGCTAACTCGACTAGCGGAAACATTTAGACAAAATCATGGTAACTAAAAATACAGTATTTTCTTTGCGTGAAAATAGGATAAATAAAAATGAAATTTGACTATCGGATATTTAAATATGAAGTGAGTAATGCCAATAGCTGGGTATGCCAACAACTCCTTCCTTCATCCGCCTATATTCTCAGAAATGACGGTGATCAGTTTAGATAATATTTAGGTGTGTAGTTTTTGTTACCTACCTACTCTGGTCAACCTCGGACTCGTAGGCGATGCGTCCACCACAAAATGTCGCTCGTTTAGCCACACAAACAGAAAGAAGAAACAAACTTTTACAATATGTCACCCGAATCACGCACTGGGAACATCTTTTCACACGGCACAACTTTTTGGCAACTTTCGGTAAACAATATTCGACACCTTTCACTTTGTTAACTGGTTTGACAGCGCACGGACGCGACCAGACGCAACCTCCCACCTGTGACTCTCGCAACACACTGAAGTTGGCGATGAATGGATTCATCCAATGGACAGCGGATAAAAAAATATTAGTAACACCAACCTTTGGTACTCGAAAGAACATTTTCCTTCATACTTTTAGAAAAAGTTTAAGTATGTATTAGTATGGAAGAATAGAAGATTTTCGCATCTTTTTATATCCATCCAATACTGGTGGCAGAAATGACTTAACGAGATAGGAAATAAGTGGAGTTACCGCGTACATATTATAAAAACTAAAAAAAGTAAAAAGCAATATGAAATTTTCTTCAGATACGCCTTGACATAACGTATTGAAGTATAACGGTAAATTTATGTAAAAATAAAAATAAAATATTTTACATAAAACTAAAATGAACTAATCACGCCGCTTCCCCACAGGTGTAGGCAAAGAAAACAGAACGCCACACCAATCTGTATTTGCACACAATCTTCGTCACATCCACATTTATACATCTTCTCGTATTTTAGAAATCGAAATACTTGATTATGCCAAGTTCTCCTCGGTCTTCTATTATCAATTACATTTACCTCATAAATATTTTTAACTATGCTTTCTTCACTCATTCGATTTACATGCCCAAACCATCTAAACACACCTTTCTTAATTTTTTAACAAACTTGGTTTTATAACATTTTGACTAAATCCGATTGAATGTATGAATGAGATAACATTTAAAAAATTTTAGGAGAAATATTTGTGCTTTTATTATTTACACAAATATTTTAATTCCATACTATTTCTGTGAGCCTAAGCAGCCCATTATTAGAAATAGGTATCAAATTGTGGGTTCGAACTGAGAAACTCTGACATCAGAGTCCGCGACATTAGCCACGGGACCACAACCCAACACATATCGACATATAACATCTCGTATCGATTAATAAAATTCAGGAGCGCAATTTCATCGAAATGCATCTGTTACTCTAAACTATGTTTGTTGTCTGCTGGCGCAAAAATAAATCTAATTATTTTCGTACGTAAACAAAGCGCTGTCGATCCCTGGATCTAATAACATTCGTCTGCAGGTGCAAATCGTTTCTTTATGGAGCAAAATTATTGTTTTTTTTCTCAATTTTATTGATCCATTTCCGACCATTAAAAATACTCTTCGGAGTAATAAAAATATAAATTTATCTTGGTTTCCAGAATTTGTGGGCGGTTGACGACCGACCATAATGTTTTTGAGAGCCTTTGATTGAATTAATCTCGTTTTTAATGCATTTTATGTAAATCTAGCGAATCTTTATCTTCAGTAATTAAAACTTCATTTTTTTTAATCTCATCAAAGAAGAAGAAGAATATGGAAGTCTGGGCATTTACGGGGCTGACGACCGTCATAGGCTGGTTTAAGTGATCACTTTACACACGTGACATTCACCAATTCTACCCATTATTGACAACTACGCTACTCAAATTCTTGGAAGTTCTATAGATTATATGAACCAATTTCGAAACGTTGTTCTTGAATCACTAGAACTTCACTAGAGACATCTATTGGTGAGATGTAAAGAATCTTTTTTACTAAGCAGAAACTCTTATATTAGTGTGTGAGGTCCAAACCCTGGATTATAATCACACACATCGCTCACTCCTTTCAAGAACGTCATAAATCAAAAAACTTGATTTTTCAGGAGAACGTTTTTAAAGTTTAAAAATATAATACAATGCATTAAAAATAAATATCAAGCCACTCATTGAACTTTTTACTGTGCAACAGATCTTTTTAGGTAAAACCTGAAGTTTTTTTCTCTATTTGAAAAATATTTAGTATATTTCAAAAAAGAATTAAAAAATACCTTTTCATCACAATGCAAAAACAACAATTTTTGCCCTGTAGCGGGTAAATATTATGTTAAAAATATGCCTCTTTTGCTGGGATATAGTACATTTTCTGGGCATTCCGAAAACATGCACAACTGAAAATTGACGATTTTTGATTTATGACGTTCTTGAAAGGAGTGAGCGACATGAGAAACGCCAGAAAATACCATTTTCATTATTATTTTTTTAACTTATAATTTGACCAGTTCATTTATTTACAACATTTTGAGTGTGTCCAAATACTTGTTCACAAATCTGGATTGTCTCCAATTATCGGAGTTTTTCACGTTATTTTTTGACATCTCATCAAAGATGAAGAATAATATGGAAGTCTGGGCATTTACGGGGCTGAAGACCGTCATAGGCTGGTTTAAGTGATCACTTTAAAAACGTGTAAGATTCATACCCATGATTGACAACCACATTACTCAAATTCTTAGATGTTCTATATATATGAACCAATTTTGAAACATTATTCTTGAATCACTAGAACTTCACTAGAGACATCCATTGGCGAGATGGAAAGAAGCTTTTTATTGAGTAGAAACTCTTTTATTAGTATATGAGGTGTCACAAAAAATAATTGCAATGAATTTTGATATTCACTAAGTATTTATTGTATAAAAATAATATATAAAACATATCACAGTACATAAATAATTAGTTCGTAAGTAGACAGTTTGATAATATGGGGTATATAAAAATATAACAAAATAAATCATTCCCGCAGTAGTTATATTGCCAGTTCAAAGGCGTAAACCTAGCCAGGAACTTTATCATGATGTTGCTAGAATTTTAGTTTTTTAATAGGCAACCCAAGGCACAGTTGTAATTTAAATTAAATGAAGATGCTAAGTAAAATGACAGCAATTACAAAACATGATTTTTCCAGAGTAAAAGTAAAAATGTGATTTTATCTTATAATAAATACCAAATATCGCTCACTCCTTTCAACAATGTCATATATCAAAAAAAAAAAATTCAGGAGATCGGTTTTAAAGTTATAGAATAAAATAAAATGTATAAAAAATAAATATCAAGCCACTTTTGAACTTTTTACTGTGCAACAGATCTTTTTAGGCGAAACCTGAAGGTTTTTTCTCCATTTGAAAAATATTTAGTTTATTAAAAAAAAAAATTAATCAATACCTTTTCTTCAAAATGCAAAAACAACACTTTCCGCCATCTAGCGGGTAAATATTAAGTTAAAAATATGCCGCTTTTAATGGGATAAAGTACATTTTCTGGGCATTCCGAAAATATGCACAACTGAAAATTGACAAATTTATATATATGACGTTGTTGAAAGGAGTGACCGATATATTATAATAAATACCAAGTGGGTATACTGACAAAAAACATCAACTCCAAAATCCTTGTTTTGATAATCCCTGTTATTTAAAACTTTTAGCCTGAATAAAATATCCGCTAATATACTTAATTCTTAAGTTTTGAAAAAAAAAATGTTTGATTTATTTTAAAACTATTTTTAGATCATGGACAGACACTTCCTCCTCCGAATTAGTCCGTTATATCGAGGTTTTACTGTCTTGATAAGTCTGGAAGAAGAAATCGTTCACTTTGAAACTGGCCGACATAACTGATAAAAAAAAATTGCAAAACAAATTAAATGCTTTGAATATTTATTAAATTACATTTCCAACTGCTGTACCCGGCTACGGCTCAGTCTGGTTAAATACAAAAGAAAGAAAATACAAAGCACTCATTTGTAGTATATTTAATTCCACAATTCTTGTGAAACAATGAAGACATCAAAGATCTATAAAACAATGCAATCGAAAACATTGATAATACAAATTGCTCTTAACTTTGGCATTCTGCCATCTAACAAAAAAACTCCACACAATATACTTAAACATATTATATATATATAAATATATTAATATATATATATATATATATATATATATATATATATATATATATATATATATATATATATATATAAATAAATATATATATATATATATATATATATATATATATATATATATATATATATATATATATATATATATATATATATATATATATATATATATAAATATTCAACAGCTTCTACTCCCTCTTCAAGCTCCAATGTCCCAAGGGTACATACAACTCACAAATTTATACTTAGCTTCACATATGGTGTTCGATAATAATATTTCAGAATGCATGGATTTTAAGAAATAGTGGTATTTACCAACTATTATATAGATTAACTGTTTCCTGTCCCCAAAAGAATATTTAAAAAATCCTGGTATACAGTTACACATTCCAATGGGCAAAAATTAATTTGTCCTCTGCTCCACATACTGTTGTAATAGATATGAGTGAAAAAAATATGAGCTTGCATTTTAACAAGTATTGACAATATTAATTTCATCAACCCCGACCCTAATTATACTCAGACAGTCTGTTGCCCGACTCTCAGTATGCTATAAATTTGAAATTAATTATTCAAACTCTTTGCAAATTGCTCAATTATTTCTTTGGAGCGAGCGTACAAAAAGTTATTGTTGTATTTGAGAAGGCAGGTGTAGAAAATTCCAAGTGCCAGCTTCTGAATGGGAACAACGGTGAGAACGGATACATTTTGATTGGAATTTGAGGCCTCGCAATTGTTCACTTCCGTTAGAACACTATCTAGTGTATTAAGTATCTCAGTTTTATTTTTGAAATTTCGCAAAACGATAGCGCAGTTGGTGAGGAAGCCCAGTTCGTGGAATGAGGTTTGGGCCACAGAGTATAGAATCCCCGTACTGAATTGCGTCAGGCATCGATAATTCTTCAATACCAACTCCTCGCCGGCGTTCAAACTGCTCAAATGGTCTCTCAGCAATGACACGTTCTTCTTTTCCCACGTATCGAAGCTTTCGTTGGCATCCTGCGTTGGAAAATACAAAATAGAACTTGGGTCGATCGAGTCGGCTATGTAAAAATTGAAATTATCACTGCATTCGTCCGTTAGTGTGATGTAGAACTTTAAAATCTTCGACAGCACGAACTTCGAACTTTTGATCCTTTCAACAGGTTTGCCGTGAGTAAAACAAATGGCAGTCGGGTCTAATTTTGTGGCGTCTAGCCACGTGACAGACTCGCAGTCCACCAATCCGTACGCTTGCTGTAACCCTTTCAACTCCGAGTTGAATTTGATCAATTTCTCTTGCTGCGTAAGCGGGATTGATCGCAACCTTTCCGTGTATGTGCCGTGGTGATTCCGCGGATTCAAGTGTACGAAGGTTTCTTCTTGCGAAAATGTATTCATTATACCGTCTTCTTTACTGATAGGGAACAAATAATATCTGTCGAGAAATAAATTGGCAAAAGCGAAACGATACCGTTTGTGGCTTTCCTCGTTTCTTTGGTTAGGATTTTCGTAGGTGACAATGTTGTTACTGATGACTTCGCACTGGCGGTTGTAAAAATAGAAAGCGCAGGATTGAACTTGGTCTATAAAGGAATCTGGTAAACTTTGGAGCGGAAACATTGCCTTGGTATTGAAGTTTTCCGTGCCGTAGTAGTCTATAATTATGCTGATGTAATCCTCGATGATTTTTTTTCCAAAGTATCCGATGCAGACTGCGTAGACTTCGGAGTTGCCTTCCTTCGATGTTGACGGTTTGTAGATATTGACACTTTCGAAACACACGACAAGTAGATACATTAGATTGATGGTAGAGTGCTCGAAAATGGTGAACAGTTTAAATAGAAATGTTCCACCTGAAAAAAGAATGAGACATATTAGTTTCAGAGCATTTCAACATATTCCCTGTAATATAAAAAGTGCACACAAGGATATTAGCCTTTTTTCTCAACTCGTGTGTTAGAGAGATGAACATCATAAATTATTGTATGAAAAAAGATATATATTGATGCCCGTCAGGTACAGTGGATGTTGGTTATAACGCAGGTTTGTATTCGGCGTATCTGAGTCGCGTTATATGATCTCCACGGTATAAATAAACTGTCCAAAATTAGGATTTTTTATAATTTTTTTGCATTTTTATAAAATATAAGTAAAAATCATAAGACAATTAGTTTTTTTTTAAATCAGTAATCCCTTGCTGTTTCTTCCAAAGGATCTTTTTTAAGAAACAAATTTTTCAGGGCAAAACTGCATGATTTTTATTGATCAAAAATCTTTTCTTATTCACTAATAAATTGTTTTGCACCTTCGGTGTCTGGTGATTTTAACTGACAAATAATTTTTATTTTACGAATTTCATGAAATTTCCTCTATCGCGTCCAAATGCGTCCGCGTTGTCAGAATGGGTCCCCTGTAATGTGAGCTGACAATATTTTCAACATGACAATCTTGACGAATCGTAAACAAACCTTTGGAAAGTGCGAGAAGAGCCGTAATGGCCTCACAGAAATGTAACGGAGCAACAGTCTCCTCCTGCTCATCTGGTTTCAGCATGCAGTCTATAGACCCGTCGGCCGTGACGAGGTGTATCTAAAAACAAAATAAAAGCATGTTGAATATCCATTGCTTTAAAATTAGCCATTTTTGGAGAGGTTTGAAAATAAATATTATTATTATTTTGAGAATTTTTTATATATATTTTTTTTATTATTTCTTAAGTTAGCTTATATTACATAATATAAACTATTTTAAACACTTAATTCACTACATCTACATATATATATTTACATTTTCTTAAGGTACACAAAACATTTATTTTTAAATTCTTTCAGACTCTTTTCATTCTTCATACATTCAGGCATCTCATCATACATTTTCAAACCCTTATTCATTAAACAATTTTGCGACTCTGTTTTTTTTCATAAATGGCAGTCTTATTTTATCTTTTTTTCCTGTTAAATGTTCATGACAGAAATAAAAAGACTTTGTTTTTTGATCCACTCACATTTTTACTAATAACCAACTAATTTCGGCAGCAAGCTGTTGCCCTCTTCAGGGTTTAATTTATGACATAATTTAATTTGGTCATGAATTAAACCCTGAAGATGGCAACAGGTTGTTGCCAAAACTAGTTGATTGTTAATTAAAATGTGAATGGATCAAAAAATAAAGTCTTTTTATTTCTCAAAATAAAATATCAACATGATCCACAAAGTTAATGCTTTGAATATTCAAAACATAAATATTAGGGATTGTGCAATAAAATATTCATTTAATACTACCCTGGACTGGTCCCTGAAGCGCAGGAGTGATTACCTTGGCTTCAAATAAATAACATTTAAAATAACACTGTATCAATACGATGCAGTGCCTTGTGCACTATTGGAAGAAGAAAAAATAATCTTCATGTACTGTCCAATAAAGGTAATTATTATTAGTGAATAATATGATACACAATGTAAAATGAAAAAATGCTAATAAAAAGACTTCCTAAACCCAATACAGTTAGCTATTGTGAACACATATCGCTCACTCCTTTCAAGAACGTCATAAATCAAAAAACTTGATTTTTCAGGAGAACGTTTTTAAAGTATAAAAATGTAATACAATGTATTCAAAATAAATATCAAGTCACTTTTTGAACTTTTTGAACAACTGAAAATTGACAATTTTTAATTTATAACATTTAAAGGAGTGAGCGATATGTGTCATGAGCTGGATCAATATATTTAGGAGTTCCAAAAATTTGAGTTGTTTAGTTGTCAATTATGGGTGGAATTGGTGAATGTTGCATGTGTGTAAAGAGATTACTTAACCAGGCTGTGACACATCATAAGCCCTGTAAATACTCAGACTTCCATATTCTTCTTCATCAATGCTGATATCGCTCACTCCTTTCAAGAACATCATAAATCAAAAATCGTCAATTTTCAGTTGTGCATGTTTTTGGAATGCCGAAAAAATGTACTATATCCCAGCAAAAGCGGCATATTTTTAACATAATATTTACCCGCTACAGGGCACAAATCGTTGTTTTTGCATTTTGAAGAAAAGGTATTGTTTGATCATTTTTTTAAATATACTAAATATTTTTCAAATGGAGAAAAAACCTTCAGGTTAGACTAAATATTTTTAGTCAGTGTTTGATAATGTCTTAATAAGACAAAACGCGTCACGTTTTATCAAATATATGTAAATAAAAGCAGAATTCAATCCAATAACCGTGTTTAATTTTGGATATATTAACCCAACAATTCAATATGGAATTCTACCAACTGTCTGCAGTTACAATAAATAGTCAAAATGTTGTAATTAAATGTTTAGCTACCTCTCCTAGTGTTTCCGCCTTCTCAACGATGCTCTGTGAGTTTCTCCAATCCATGAGGTTTCCGGAATAATCCACGCCAAAGTCCCAACTATCCAGAGTATGCAGAATGAAACGATCGTCACAAATCATACTAGAGAGAGAGTTATCTTCGTGGTAAGGATTCAATGTGGACGCCATCCACTTCCACTGAAATCAAACAAACAATATTTATATAATTCCTTGCCACAACACAGCATTCCTCAGTAATTCCTTTACTGTCCAAGCGGCTAGACTCTGGAATGAACTACATCTACACGTAAAAAATGCACCTTCTATTTTAACCTTCAAAAAACGCCTGAAACATCATTATCTTACCTTAGAACCCTAACTGTCCATCTCCTCCTCCCCTGACCCCTCCTCTCTTCCTTAAACTTTCTACCTGATTCCCTTTTCCCATCCTTCCTTACCCTATCATCATTTTGTTTTTCTATTAATGTTACCGTGTTTAAATTCTTAATTTGTAATTATGCTCTCTTATATTTCTTTGTTTTTCTTGTCTTAACCTGTTCAAGCATTATCTCCCCACTAATTTCTAACAGACATCAAAAGGTACAAGCCTAGATCGTTCACACTAATCTGTTTTTTTTTTATTGGTTGGAAGATATTGCTTTATAGCAATAAGCCCGCCAATGTACACACATATTAAACAAAAAGTTCAAATAAAATAAAATAAATAAATAAATAATATTATGCTATTCACACTAATAGCGTAAAGAGAGTACAACACAAGTTCCTTAGATACATTGATTTTTAACTAAATATACCCATTGTTGACTTAGATTATAATCGCATAATGAAGCGGCCATGAATCTTAGTGATAGAAAGGAAATTACTGATTTGGTCCTGTTATATAAAATTCTTAACATATTTTTTTAAAAAGGATGATTTATTTTAATCTGTATTGGGAACAGGAGGGATATTCTAGAGTGGGCCACTCAGGAACTTCTCAGCATTTGCTCATTGCTGGGAGGAACTTGCTTTGAAACTTTATGCTTTTTGGCAGCTGCTGTCACTTAGAATTTTCAATATTTTTTATTGTTGTTTCAAACATTTTAAATGTTTTATATTTAGTTTGCTTCATTCTGTGCCCCCTGCTTCGCAATACCTTTCCAATGTACTTTTTTTTCATTATCAACGTGATAGTGAAAAATAATAATGAATCTCTTAAACTCAAATTAGGTAACCATTTATTCTAAAATATTTTTTTAAAATTAGTATCTTATTTATTCCGGTTTAATTTCTATGTTGTCATTTTTAATTTTGTGGGATGGTTAATCTAAGGCAGGGGTTCCCAAAGTGTGTACGGCGCAGTGGTGCGCCGTAGGAAGTAAAGAGGGGCGCCGTGAGTCGATCCTCTATCATTATCCGAAACCACAAATATTCTCGGGCACCTATAAAGCAACAATTTCTTTTTCAAAGCTAGCATCTTACTACCCTACTACTATTATTGTAGGTACCTACCTATTTCTTTCGACTATAATATATCGCTCCCTCCTTTCAAGAACGTCAAAAACCAAAAAACTTAATTTTTCAGAAAAATGTTTTTAAAGTTTAAAAATATAACACAATGTATTAAAAATAAATATCAAGCCACTTATTGAACTTTTTACTGTCCAACAGATCTTTTTAGGTAAAACCTGAAGGTTTTTTCTCCATTTGAAAAATATTTAGTATATTTAAAAAAATAATTAAACAATATCTTTTCTTCAAAATGCAAAAACAACATTTTCTGCCCTGTAGCGGGTAAATATTAAGCTTAAAATATACCTCTTTTGCTGGCATATAGTACATTTTCTGGGCATTCCGAAAACATGCACAACTAAAAATTGGTGATTTTTGATTTATGACGTTCTTGAAAGGAGTGAGCGATATGTATATGCATATAAAGTCACATTGTCTTTTCCAAATAGCTTACTAAAGTAGGGCGCCGTGACTAAATACTAAACTTGTAAGTGCGCCGCGGGCTGAAAAAGATTGGGAGCCCCTGATCTAAGGTTTTTAAAAATGCTTACCTTAAGATCTTCATAATTCGATTTTAAGAAATGATTCAGAGCTGCAATAAAAGCCCCCGGAGCCTCGCAGAGGTGCAAGGAATTGTATTCTTTGATGATTTGCGCGCTGTCACATCCTATGTTATAGTTGCAAGCGCACTCGTAGAACTTGGTCCAGGCTTGGGTCAGAAACTCGGGGTTAATCGTGTTGCGGAGAATCCATCTCACGTCGCCTGCCGGGTTGCGTTTGGCGGTGTGCGCGCTCCACTCTTCAATCGGATAATCGTTCAAACGACTCTTCTGAAAGTTTAAACCGTTCTTCAATGTCTGCAGGTGCCGGACCTTCCAAGGCTCTGAAGAAAACACTTCCGACGCCGGTGGCAATTTCCAATGACTTTCCCGCTCAAATTTAAATTTCTTTTCGAATAACTTTTCGGCGCATTCTTTGAAATGATTCGAGTTACTCGTATCACCATTCGCATTATAACGCTTGGTATTCTTGTAATTATTAGACGATCCGAACGAGCTCGGAAATTCGCTCCTGTTAAACGGGGCAGACATGATAAAACCCGAATCCTTATTTATAGTACTCAATAATTTTATTTTAGTAAACTGATTTATTTCTTATTCATATTCATAATAAACGAAAACCCGAGCCATGTTAGTTTACTTTTAGTGTATTTGCGTTTTAAAATGTCAAACGTCAAACTCACGCATTATTTTTTATAGAGTTGTGAAACTACTGTCATCCAGTACCTAAGCATCATGGCCATTGAATATTTTGTAGTTGCATTTTACAAAAGTAATTTCAGTACACTCGAGCCATTTGTAGATTGCACTCGTTTTATTTTTTAAAACAAATATTTGAAGGCATGAATGAAAAAAATTCACGACTGTAACTATAATATAACGCCACTTTACGCACAATTTTTACTTCCCTCAAATCGAAGCATTATATTATACGTGTACCGTGTACGAAAATAAATATTTTTATTTTATTTTTGTCTGTATTGTTAACTTGCAATAGATGACTATACCATGTCTCTAAGATCACTTTATTCTCAAAGCTGAGTGTACCTATTGCTCTGGATGTGTAAGTTGTTATCTCTCGTAGTCGTATAAGAGAATAGGAGTGTTACAAGCATTATACGGAGGTCATTTTCATGTTCGCTGTGTACGAATCCAATCTACAGGCAGCCTGAACACTGTTGAATGCAGTGTCTGCAAGTCCTCAACGCACTCCTCGTTTTTTGTAACTTTATTTTCGTAAATTTGTACCAAATGCATTATTTATCACAAAGCTCTTTTCAATTAATCAGTACAATTAATTCGTTTAAGTAATTTCATTCGTAAATAAAAAATATATATCCTCTATCTACTCTTTCCATTATTTAGATATTCATTAACCTACAATCCTCTACAACGTAAAAAACGTAAGAAATAAACCAAACAAAAATGTAAACATGTTTATCTCGAATTTATAATTTTTAAAATGGAGCTTGTCTTAATTGTTTATTGAATTTTCTAACTGAATACGAATTGCATATTTGAAACGGTTACTTCATTATGGAATAAATAAATTCTTTCCAATGTTTATTGTAAATATTTTTCACAGGTTTGCATCCGTTTTGTAGAAACAATGACCACCGCACATCATTAAGATTGGAACCATAGACAAAATCAACTATTACCAGAACAGCGACTTTTGTCTTTCGGGGGTAGCCATTTTGCCGGGCTGTCGAATTCTGGCATTTTTTCAGTAAAATATCTGTTTTTGTAGATAAAAAGTATTTAAATACCATTCGTTTTCTTATAATTGTGTATTTTATAATCCGTTTAGTATAACGAGGTGAGTTGTTTACTAATACTTAAGATATTTGCTGAAATCTAACTGGTTTCGCGCTTCATGAAGTGACTAACCATTTACCGTTAATTCAGCCCATTTTTCTTGTTATTCCTGGTTTTATTCCGTATTTTTTTATTATTATCTAAAAAAACACAACCCGTGGTACTTTAACCCACTATTGGTGTATTCTATGACATATCAAATAGATTACAAAGCAATACATTGTCTAACCTCTACGTCAAGTACGATTTTAAAATTACTTTAATTCTAAATTAATCTTTAAATCTCTCAACTCGAAACCAAAAAAAACTCTTGCAAATCTTGCTTTCTATGAAGTTTTACTGTTTGTTAATAGTAAATTTGTTAAATTACTCGAAAAATGAGTAATGCATCATACCTGGAATTTTTACCTTCGCAAATAAAATTTCCAACCAATTCAATACTCAACTCTCGTTTTGTGATGCGCATTGTTTTGTGAATTATGTTTTGTTTGAAAATTTATTATGTTTCTGGCATGTGGAATGATCAGATGACAACATTGTTAGGTACCTAGAAATATTCAGCCATTTTGCTGGTTGAGCTTTTCCCCAACAATGGATACTTTTATCAATATCAAGGGATAATAGTTTCGTTAAAAAAAGGCCATTTTAAATTGAAGACACATTTCGGCCGTCGGGTGTGCAGAATTGACCCATTTACTACGATTTTATATCCAGATATACATTTGTCTCTTCTAAAACCCATGAATTTGAATTTGCTACACATTCATCACACACATAAACACCTTTGGCACCAACATATCGCTCACTCCTTTCGACAATTTTTAGTTGTGCATGTTTTCGGAATGCCCAGAAAATGTACTATGTCCCAGCAAATGCGGCATATTTTTAACTTAATATTTACCCACTACAGGGCAAAAAGTGTAGTTTTTGCATTTTGAAGAAAAGGTATTGTTTAATAATTTTTTAAACATATTAAATATTTTTCAAATGGAGAAAAAACATTCAGGTTTTACCTAAAAAAAACTGTTGCACAGTAAAAAGTTCAATAAGTGGCTTGATATTTATTTTGAATACTAACTAACTAACAGGCAGAGTGAATAGAACGCCATTACACTCTGTCTTTGCAAACATTCTTCGCCTCTTGCACGTTCATGCATCTCCTCATACATACCCTCCGATTGTTAATACATTTCATTATATTTTTAAACTTTAAAATGGCGTTTTATAAATTATTATAAATCAAATCATTAAAGAATCCTGGGCCTTAAATTAAAATGGATATATTTTACCACAAAGTGACCACCGAATCTATTAATGAAAAAGACCTTGCATTGTGTGATTCCGTTCCCAGAACATGTCGGGCGAAACCGAGGCCGCGGTAGCCGCGGTGGCGGAGGTGGCGCCCGAGGCGGGCGCGGGGGCGCCGCAGAACGGCACGGCGGCGACTGCCAACGGCGACAGCAAGCCGGCCGCCAAGCCTGAGCACCCGGGCCAGCCCAGCGGCAAGACCATGTTCGTCATGAACATCCCCTCCAACATGCTCTTCTCGTACGAGGAGTCCCTGCGGGAGATCTTCAGCAAGCACGGCGGCATCACCACCATCAAGTGAGCTAACTCTTTTTTTTATGTTTTTTTTTTTAACTCATTGTAGTCGGGCGCTTGGAACAATAGACTCTAGCCTATAGCGGATGTTTTTCGCGATTACCGCAAAAATATATTGCTTTCTTAAAATTGACACAATTTCTAAACCAAATAAATAATATTTTCGATTGAAATTTTCAAAGAAATAATGTATGACATTTGATCATCAAAAATAAACTATAATTGCTTTGATTACATCATAATTTTTAGTTAAGTATTCCGTATTTCACAATTTTAGAAGCATTGTAAACTCTAAAAAATAATCTTCCCCTCCGAGGTATCACTCCCTATACAATGCTTATAAATTCAAATAATAAAATCATCATCATATCAGCCCGTTGAGGTCCACTGCTGGACATAGGCCTCCCCCTTCCGCCTCCACTCCTCCCGATCCTGCGCCGTCCCCATCCACTGTCTTCCAGCAAACTTCCTGATGTCGTCCACCCATCTCATCGGTGAACGTCCTTGAGGCCTCTGGTTCCTCGGTCTCCACACCAGAACGCGTTTCGTCCATCTGTCGTCAGTCATTCTGGCTATGTGACCGGCCCATTTCCACTTCACTCTACCACGTCACAGACCTGTGTCTGGCGTCGGATCCAATCCTTTTTCTGTTATTCCAAGCATAATTTGCTCCATGCTCCTCTGTGCAGCTTGCAACTTATGGGAGGATTGCTTGGTCAGAGTCATTGTTTCTTGAGTGAGTTGGGAATGGAGCTTCGGAATGTAGAATTAAGCTTTCCAAAAGCCACCCAAGAGAGGTTTATCCTTCTATCCACCTCGCTGGTCTTGTTGTCTCTACCGATAGTGATTTTGTGACCAAGATAAACATAGCTTTCGACTTTTTCTATAGGTAGATTCCCATTGATAATAAAATACCAAACAGTAAAATAATAAAATACCAAACAGTAAACAAAACAGTGCGAGCGGTATGAAAAATAGTCCAATACGTGAAATGACTCGTTGAAGGGTAATTGAACTGGAGATTGAGATCGCATAAAAACTCTAGATTTCTGGCGATGCCTTTACAAGCGGCACATTAGCCAATCCGGTCAAATACTCAATAAGACATCTCAAATAACGTCGACCGACTACCGCCTAGCACCCAGGTAGCAAATTACCCTTCAAGTTTCATTTCACGCTGATAACAAACCCGTATATTGCCGTTTCCCGCCCAAAACCGACAGTCGACAAAAACGGCATTTGCCGTGTCCCGCAGTTGACCGACAGTCTGCGAAAAACGGCAAATGCCGTGTCCCGACGACAATGTGTTAACCGGCCGGGACGCATAAATACGTCAAACGTAAACAAAATCGGGTACTGGTAGGGCATATGAATACGTCCTTGAAATATATGTTTATTATATTATATATATATATATATATATATATATATATATATATATATATATACATATATGGACTTATATTTATCGAACAACAAAGGTATTAGTCATCCATACATGTCTCGACTTGAATTTAAGACACGGAGTGAATCAGTATTCGCGCCCGTTACAAGTTGCGTAATTGGACAGCGGACCGCCCGGTCAAGAGGTTAAAAAAAAGTATCGGTCTGAATTTTGTATGATATTTGTTTTAAATACATGTTGCTATGCATATTCCAGACGTGCTGGTATCCAAGTGGACAGCCATGCGGCAGATGATGTCACCCTCGCTGCCTACTTGCACTTCTCATCCACCGAAGCTGCCGAAAAGGTTTGTCCGTTTATCGCTAATATTTATTTGACCCCCCCTGGGAATCGAACGCGGGACCTTCAGTACGGTAGCTGAGCGTGCTGACCATTACACTACTGTGGGTACTTGGTTAGCCCAATGGCACTGGTCACGGGCACACACGTCCACTATCTTTAGAGGTTGCAATTTATATTAAATGAAGACATAAAAAGAATAAATAATTGAACTTACTTGAAAATCCGCGTTTATTTGCACATAAGATTTTGGTTTGCAATTAACTTAAAATTTACAGGTTTTTATTCTAAACTGATACATATTCACAAAAATATTATTAAAATGTTATAAAATTTTGTCACTACGATACACAGGTGTAGGATGTAGCGACAGTTCAATTGCTTTTTTTTAAATTACCTAACGTCCAAGTGACTCTGATATCTATCTACGGCTTATGCAACACCGTTTATCATGTCCCTACTCAGGCTTCAACTTTATAAGTTTCACAGCCTATGCCTACTCGTGAGTGGATTTACTCTTTCTGTTTAAAGTTACTATAATTTCATGTAATTCATGAGTGAAAATTCTAGGCAAAAGCACTCGCTCACAACGTTTCATTCGAATTTGCATGTGTTTTTATATGCCTGTGACAATTTTTTTTAACCTAAGACGGATTTTTTTTTTGAACAGAACATAAGCAATACTAAACATTTCTCATAGCAAAGAGCTGTTTTTTAGTTGTATTCGTTAACTTACATAAAAACCGATAAGTGTATCAGTAAAAAAAGTTAATTATATAATTTACTTCTAAACTTTTACTGTCAATTTATTCTAAAATATTATCTAACATGATGTACATCAAAAGCTGAGTGGATTTACTCTTTATGTTTAAAGTTACTATAATTTCATGTAATTCATGAGTGAAAATTCTAGGCAAAAACACTCGCTAAGTTCAATTGCAGTTTTGGTGACGAAAGAGAGAATGTACTCGGCTCGCTCTCGCTTTATAAGGCCTTGGTGACGTCACACTGCTTTGTTCGTAAATGCGCGGGACATTCACCACACTACGGAGGCAGACAAATTCAAAACTTTTTATAAGTTGTCCTTTATCCTGTCTAAACTGACACAAAAAAAAGCCGGACATCAATTATTATACTCCCGAAAAATTTAAATACTCGCAAGTCAGGTCCTTGTCGTCCATGAGGAAGACTTTGAATCAAACACGGCAGATATACGAGCCTTGTGTCTCTGCCCCGCAGGCGCTGGTGGAGCAGGGCTGCTCGATGGGCGGCAACTCGCTGGAGCTGGTGCTGCTGAAGACGGGCCCCAACACGGTGGTGGTGGAGAACCTGCCCGTGACCATCCGCGTGGACTGCCTGCGCAACCTGATGCAGGCCTGCGGTCCCGTCACCAAGGTGGTCAAGATACCCGGCCGCCGCACTGGTAAGGGTAAAGGATTTCACATACATACATACATACATACTAACTATACATGCTGTTATTTCCATTTAGAATATTTCACTTATACAAATGTGGCATTTTACAATTTATTTTTATTAATATTTTTTTATTTTTTTATGCATTTAATATATTTACATTTTTATTTATAACATAACACATTTGAATCATTTATACATATGGAGAACTTTTATATTTCGATTCGCTGTTCCTCTCCATAAAAGAGTCTGCTCTTGTGCTTGGAGAGGGAATTACACTCGTGGTTTTATGTTATATAATAAAAGATATAATAGTTTTTTTGTATATTTTTTTAAGATTTAAATGCATGGAGCTTTAATTTTTTTCTTAAGTATTTTTATATCATCTATTTTTTTAAATTTCTTTAGGGAGTTTATTGAAATGTTTGATTGCCAAATATTTGAAGTTTTGCTGAAATTGCTTGGTGTTGCATTTTGGAGTGGAAAAATCGTTTGAGAATCTCGATGATAAATTAAAAAAATATAAATTGGATACTTTTATTAATTGATTCGGCAGTGGTTCGGCTATTTATGTTGCCGGGGGTGTATCTAAACGTTCGTTTGTTCAAATAATCTGTTAATCGTGAGATTTTATATGCTCCTTCCTTTCTTTTCCATTTAACCAAACCGAGCCACAACAACGCGTGGCTGGAAAAACAGCTAGTCAACAAATAATAAACAATTGAAAAAAAAAAATTGATATGAATCCAAATATTTCAGTAACCTTCCTGCACATATTAAAAATATAAGATATTAAAATTCCACAAATAAATTAAATGCCTTTTATACATGGTAATTGCAAAAAAAAAACATAAAATAATACAAAGTAAAAAATCTATTACATCATTCAGTATAAACAGTAAACATGATTGTAGGTCCCTCTCCGAGCACAAGAGCTTAGTCTCTTTTTTGAGAGGCACTAGTATAATATGCGTCTCACGCTTCGATCGGCTACAACATCTGCAATAGGCAAAGTGATCTTACCAGCTCGCAACCAACGCACTAAGTTTGGCGAGTGCGCCTTTGCTTTTGCAGGACCGACGGCGTGGAATGCTCTTCCACCAATGGTTAGAAATAGTGAGAGTGAGATGATCTTTAGAAAAAGACTAAAAACACATTTGTTTGCTAAATCATTTCCACCATAATATTTTCCCCAATTCATTCACAGTAAAGCGCCCTTGAGGTATTTTTTTTACGAAAATGGCGCTATATAAGTTATCCAAATTTATTATTATTATTAATATGCAATATTTTGAATGTGTCCAAATACCTGTTCACAAATCTGGATATTAAATTTGCCTAGTAAATTTTCTTATGTTTATTTTTAATCACACCTATATTCAATTATTATTTTGTTTATAAATAAATATTAAAAGTACGCATTTTATGTTTTCTTGTTCATCCGATGTTCTAATTTATTTAAGCTAATATAAAAATATTATTTTTTGACATCTCATCAAAGGCAAAGAAGAATATGAAAGTCTGGGCATTTACGGGGCTGAGGACCGTCATAGGCTGGTTTAACTGATCACTTTACACACGTGTAACATTCACCAATTCTACCCATTATTGTCAACCACACTACTCAAATTCTTGGAAGTTCTGTATATATGAACCAATTTAGAAACCTTGTTCTTGAATCACTAGAACTTCACTAGAGACATCTATTGGTGAGAATTTGAGTAGTGTGGTTGTCAATAATGGGTAGAATTAGTGAATGTTACACGTGTGTAAAGTGATCAGTCAAACCAGCCTATGACGGTCCTCAGCCCTGTAAATGCCCGGACTTTTATATTCTTCATCGCCTTTGATGAGATGTCAAAAAATGATATGAAAATAACTCCTGTAATTGGAGATAATCCAGATTTTGTGAACAAGTATTTGGACACACTCAAAATGTTGTATATAAAAATATTAAGTATGGTACGATAAGGGCCGATTATAAAAAACTATAAAGAGGGAATTTGTATAGGTAGCTCACCAGACAAGCTCAATTTCTTAAAGGAGCCTACATCTTTATTGAGTTCGGAGACCACTGCTCTAGAATATGTCGCTCACTCCTTTCAAGAACGTCATAAATCAAAAATCGACAATTTTTAGTTGTGCATGTTTTCGGAATGCCCAGAAAATGTACTATATCCCAGCAAAAGCGGGATATTTTTAACTTAATATTTACCCGCTAGAGGGAAGAAAGTGTTGGTTTTGCATTTTGAAGTAAAGGTATTGTTTAATTAATTCTTTAAATATACTAAATATTTTTCAAATGGAGAAAAAACCTTTAGGTTTTACCTAAAAAGATCTGTTGCACAGTAAAAAGTTCAATAATTGTCTGATATTTATTTTTAATACATTGTATTACATTTTTAAACTTTAAGAACGTTCTCCTGAAAATCAAGTTTTTTGATTTATGACGTTCCTGAAAGGAGTGAGCGATGTGTAGTTAATACATATCATGGACACTTTGTGATGTTGGCCATTGTATCCGGAATGGACACTTTGTAATGTTGTACGTCTGCCTGCAGCATTCGTGGAGTTCGAGGAGGAGGCGGGAGCCAAGAACGCCCTCACCCTCAACGCCAAGCTGATGATTAACAATGTCAAAATCCTCGTTGAGAAACGTGATCCGCACAGCAAACAGGTGAATATCTGCTTACCATTTTTCTCACGTAATATATTGACACGTTCAGCAAATAAAGTCGATTTATTGTAACTGCAGACAGTTGGTAGAATTCCACATTGAATTGTTGGGTAATATATCCCTTTTTGTCCGCCTCCGTAGTGTAATGGTCAGCACTCTCGGCTACCGTTCTGGAGGTCCCGGGTTCGATTCCCAGGGGGGGTCAAATAAAAATAAGTGATTTTTTCACTGTAATATTTATTCAATATTACCCTGGACTGGTACCTGAAGCGGAGGGCTGATCACCTTTCCTTCATGTGTAAACGATCAAGATAACACTGCATTTATATGAATCAGTGCCCCATGCACCATTGGGGTGCGGATAAGGGTTTATTATTATTATTATATTTTTATAGTAAAAAACTTGACATCAAGTGAGTTCTGGGACTTTTTGTGTTTGAAAAAAAAAGCCCTGGTAATAAGTTACAGACTTGATTGAGTCCAAAAAGTGTTAAGAACGATTTAATATTTTTCTAGTTTATCCTACAAAAAATGTATGAAAAAGTTCTAATCATTTTATCCAGCAAGTTTGAGTTTCTGCAGATACGACTTTATTTAATTGTTGGGTATAATATATCCAAAATTAAACACGGTTTATTTGGTTGAATTCTACATTTATTTATGTATATTTTAATGCGTGACGCGTATCGTCTTCTTAGGACATTATCAAACAAGAGTGTTTTGCATTGTGTTGACGCACCTTGATCGTTACTTACACGAAGGTAAGTTAACAAAGACTCCTGCGCTTCAGGAACCTCGTACACACTGGCATGAAATAAACCAAAAAAAAAAATCTTAATTTGTTTCTCCTAATTATATTTGGACTTGGATCTCGTACCTACTGATGTGATGCAGGCATTTTTTTTAAGTTTTTATATTTTGTACATTTGTCTATATTTTGAATATTTAAAGCACTAACTTTGTAACTTTGTGGGTCTTTGTAGTATATTGTTTGGAGAAAAAAAAAACTTTGTTTTTTTTTATCCTAGTTTCGGAAACATCCTATTGCCCTCTTCAGGGTTTGTTTTATAACTTAATAGTTTATAAATTTTTAGGTTATAAAACAAACCCTGAAGGAGGGCAACAGCTTGTTACCGAAACATGTTGGTTTATAATAATAATAAAAGTGAGTGGATCAAAAAACAAAGTTATTTTATTTCTCCAAAGTTTTTGTCTAGTTTAAACTCATCCGAATGATTCTTTATTATAATTTTTTCTTAACAGTACTTGATGTTTGATGCTTTATCGAGCAGCTTTAACTCGTGGTCAATTACAAAAATCATGGTGGTATTAATATGGCAATTGTAACGGAACTTTGGTTTTCTTCGACGCTTCGAAGTCCTGAGGGACAGTTTCGCGATTTCAATTTGGACATGTGAACCGTCGGGCTGGTGTTGTGTCCCCCCAGTTATGACCGATATATTTTGGTCTGCTATCTACAACTGGTATATTACGGCCTGTTATTAATAACTGGTATATTATTACCCGTTTTTTATAACTGGTACATTACAGCCTGTTGTGACTGGCATATTACGGCCTGTTATTCGTGACTGGCATATTACGGCCTGTTATTTGTGACTGGCATATCACGGCCTGTTATTTATGACTGGCATATTACGGCCTGTTATTCGTGACTGGCATATTACGGCCTGTTATTTGTGACTGGCATATTTTGGCCTGTTATTTGTGACTGGCATATTACGGCTTGTTATTTGTGACTGGCATATTACGGCCTGTTATTTGTGACTGGCATATTACGGCCTGTTGTTTGTGACTGGCATATCACGGCCTGTTATTTGTGACTGGCATATTACGGCCTGTTATTTGTGACTGGCATATTACGGCCCGTATTTATGACTGGTAAATTACGGAGTGTCATATTACGACCTGTTATGGCTGATCAGGAGCTCCGTGGAATTGGAAGACTATGAACAATGTCAACGTAAGTAATCATTTTATTGATAATCTAATATTAGTTTTTACCGATTCAAATTCACAAAGTAGAAAATACACTAATTTTATTAAATTGTCTTTTCTTCTTCTTTTGTTCATAAAGAAGAATACATTTCATTGGTATTTAGTTGTTGAGATTTCTCAGTTAGAGGTTAGTAGACCCCTTTTGTCACAAATAAAATAAGTTTTTCATAAACATTGTCACTTTAAAATAATACACTGGACTCGCTTTTTACATGATTTCCAAATAACGCAGCCAACTGTATGTATATCTTTTACATACTGTTACAGCAAAGAGCGGGAGACGCTTATAAACATTCTTTTTGCTTACTTTTGGAGACTCCAAAAAACAGATGGGAATAGTTACTTGTGATTGGTATACGACCCTAATTAGTATACTAGTTAGGGTCGGGGTTGATGAAAAAAATACCTGACAACAATATGTTAATATTCCTTGATAGAGTTTTATACAAAGAACCCTATCATTTAATTTAGAATACGTTTTTCACACGGTATCGCATGGAATGTATCTTACGTGTATTTGAAGGGGTTCGGTGTAACTAAGATATTAAAGTCATGTGAAATATGTTGGCCACAAATGTCAAAATTTTAAATTTTAATAAATTAATACAAAAAGGGATAAAACACGGTAAATCTGACAGTAAATTACTATTAACGTGAATGAGTGCATATTTTACATTATCGAGGTATTAGAAATTATGTAAAATGTACAAAATTATAAACAATATGTCAAAACGGCTAGGTCAGTAATAATAGATTAAATGAAATACCGTAGAACGGGGCTACTTGAACTTTGATGTGTTACTTGAACCCAGTACAAAAAAAAAATAGACTGTGGTATCGATCGAAGTATCGTTACGATAAGTGTCACCTGTCAGGGAAACAATGAATCATGTCGATACGTTCATTATTGTAGACCAAATACAGATTAATTTTTTTTTGTACTGGGCTCAAGTAACACATCAAAGTTCAAGTAGCCCCCCTTCTACGGTAATGAAATGCAATTTTTTTTATATTATTTTTGTTAAAAATCATCCTAGCTTTGCGATTCTCAAGATAGCCAGAGGTAATTTATCGCTAAAAATATAACCGCATAATTTTTACATGTCGTATTAATACCGCTATGATTTTTTTTATTGAAAACGTTTATTATAAGATTTTTTCGAACCTCGTCGAAATTTAATTTTTATCGTAACTCTAATTGTAACTCAGATTAGTCATCTCATCTGACATTTGTGGTATACATAAAATATTTTAAATTAATTTCTATATTATACGCGTCCTTTGTCAATAGTCAATTCTTTAAAAAATTATATTGTTGTTATAATAGGTTTGGGCAAATCGCTCACTCCTTTCAACAACGTCATATATCAAAAAACTAGGTTTTTCAGATCATTTTTAATGTTTAAAAATATAATAAAATGTATTCAAAATAAATATCAAGCCACTTTTTTAACTTTTTACCGTGCAACAGATCTTTTTAGGTAAAACCTGAATGTTTTTTCTTCATTTGAAAAAAATTTAGTATATTCAAAAAAAATAATTAAACAATACCTTTTCTTCAAAATGCAAAAAAAAAACACTGTCTGCCATATAGCGGGTAAATATTAAGTTTAAAATATGCCTTTTTTGCTGGGATATAGTATATTTTCTGGGCATTCCGAAAACATGCACAACTGAAAATTTTCGATTTTTGATATATGACGTTGAAAGGAGTGAGCGATATGTAAAATGTTCTGTCTAAATTCGTCAATCTCGTTAAAAATAAGTTGTTTTCATCATTCCGAAAAAAAAAATACTACCCAACCTGCCCTCAACATTGCTCACATTTTCTTTTTTCTTTTTTTAACCCTGACTGCACCCAATGGTGCATAGAGCAATGCACGTGGTGACTGCCTCACTAATCACCTGAAGGCAAGGCGCTCCAGGGTGATATTAAATAAATATTAGCATGAAAAATAACTCGATAATTATTTATTTAATAACTATATTTTGACCTACCCTGGGAATCGAACCCGGAACCTCCAGCGCAACAGCCAAACACGCTTGACTTTGAAGGCGGTCATTTTACTAAACGTCAAACAGTTACAGAGAAATCAACGTCTAATGCAAAATTGTAAAAAATACACAAATATAAACATTTAAATTGCTGTAGCTGCTTGTTTATCGTCGCAAAATATACGTTTAAAATACATAAAGTAGTGTGCACAATTCACACACACACACGCACATACATTTACTAGTGATTCTGTCGTGATTCCGGTTTGAAAACAAACCGCGGCTTAGACCAAGAACATCCGAGTTTTTGGATTAATTTTTCAGGGGTTTGAAGTGGATCGGGTATTTCATTCACATTCTTTCTCATCAATTCCGTTGTAGGTACTGCCCTAGTATCAATTATATTTTACTTTAAAAAAAAAAACACTATTTGCCGGCTGTAAAATAGAGATTCTAAACTTTTCTGTAATCAAAGACCGTGGAACAATAAAAAATAAAAAAAGTTTTTATTTTCATTTGCAGGAAGACGAATTACTACGCGCCGAACGTTCAGTGGTATCCTCGAAAAAATCGCGTCACAATCGCAAGTTGAATCAGAAAAATGCCGAAGACAAATGCGGATCTAGCCCGCAAAGCCTAGAAGAAGACAAGGGGGCCAAGAGTAGGAATGCGGCGGCACCGGCCCAAAGAACTCCGAGAACGCATCACCAAGCATTCGGGCGAACCGTCGCATCAGACTTGGACAGCATGTCCAAAAATCAGGCGGTGATAGCGAAGAAAATCATCTCGGACGTCATGTATTACGGGAAATTGCACAGCTTGAATCCCACTAGCAGCTTTGTCCTGCGTCCTCCCGTTATGCCCATCCAAAACTACTTGTATTAGATGAAAGATTAAAAAATCGGCCATCCCTGATGGGGCGCTTGTCTACTACCTGGAATTTTACCGTCAGGCAGTCCAGTTTTGAAAAATGAAAGCGACTACGACAGTTTAGCGTGATCAAATTTACACGTAACGTGTTCACGCACCGATCAAGAGATGGAAAAAGATGGACAAAAGCACAAGCAAATCCAAGCCAATCATCCTTTCAAAACGCTAACTGACGCGCCGGACGGTAAAAATCCGTGTAATTCCGTGTAGTGCACAAACGCCCATGGTGTTACTTAGCCCGGGCGGGTTAGCCACGAGTTTTTGCCAAAGATTGGTCAAATAAATCAGTCTCTTCGGTGATGGGTTATCAAATTGAAAACCTAATTAATATACAGCATTACTATGACAAAAATACTGGAAATCAAAGAGTGCCTGAATCCACCAATGTAAAATTTTCACGTTTCTATTGTTTAATGATTTTTGGGGATTAAATAATGTCAATAGTATGAAGAATTGGCTACGCATTAACACATTTCAGACGGTTATGTTTTACGCCTGCGGACAGCTGGCGACGGGATTTGATAATTGTGTACATATAGTTAAGACCAAGAGATTGGTATGTAATATTCATGTAAAAACATTGGATAATTCCTTCTTTTCTGCCTTTGAAATGAGGCAGGCGCAGGAGGTAAAAATACCCTTCCCGTCCTTAAGCATCAATCGACCGAACGGGTAGAAATATCTTTCCCGTCTGAAGTGTGTTGTGCCCTGAGAAATTTCAAGCAATCATAAATCCCATGCACTGGTTTTGCCTCGCTCACGTCTGTGTGTGTGCTCACATACACATCGCGGTGTTTGATTCAAGGGTTTTTAGAATTTACGAAAAATAATTATACTGTTGCTAGCTTAACCTGTTAACCGGGGAGTGAACTTTTTAATTACACAACATACAACGGGTGCAAACTTTTTCACTAGGATGTGTCAGTAAGTCACATCCGGTGGACGTGATTGCTTATATCGCTCACTCCTTTCAACAACGTCATATATCAAAAATTTTCAATTTTTAGTTGTGCATGTTTTCGGAATGCCCAGAAAATGTACTATATCCCAGCAAAAGCAGAATATTTTTAACTTAATATTTGCCCGCTACAGGGCAGAAAGTGTTGTTTTTGCATTTTGAAGAAAATTTGTTTAATATTTTTTTTTTAATGCACTAAATACTTTTTTTATGGAGAAAAAACCCTCAGGTTTTACCTAAAAACATCTGTTGTACAGTAAAAAGTTCAGTAAGTGGCTTTATATTTATTTTTAAAACATTTTATAATATTCAACTTTAAAAACGATCTGAAAATTCAAGTTTTTTTGATATATGACGTTGTTGAAAGGAGTCAGCGATATTTTATTTATGCTTAAAATAAATGAAAATATGTACATACTATGAAATATATATTTTTTTCTTTATTTATATATAAACAAAGGAAAAATACTAAATTACAAACAAATAGAAAAGAATTCATGTCGCAACCTGTACGGATGATTAATTACCTTTGTTGTTTGAAAATATAGGTCCGCCCATTCCAGGACGCAACATATATTTACAGGACATATGCATATCGCTCACTCCTTTTAACAATGTCATATATCAAAAAAAAAAATTTTTCAGGAGATCGTTTTTAAAGTTTAAAAATATAATACAATGTATCAAAAATAAATATCAAGCCACTTATTGAACTTTTTACTGTGCAACAGATCTTTTTAGGTGAAACCTGAATGTTTTTCTCCATTTGAAAAATATTTTGTAAATTAAAAAAATAATTAAACAAAACCTTGTCTTCAAAATGCAATAACAACACTTTCTGCCCTGTAACGGGTAAATATTAAGTTTAAAATATGCCGCTTTTGCTGGGATATGGTACATTTTCTGGGCATTCCGAAAACATGCATAACTGGAATTTGACAATTTTTGATATATGACGTTGTTGAAAGGAGTGAGCGATATGTCCTAACCCGTACCCAATATTGTTTATGTTTGACTTATTTATATGTCCCGCCCGGTTAACAGGTTAGAATGTATACGCCTCCCGTGCTTTCTGCCTCATCCTTAGCCAGTTGATGCTTTTGAACGAGCAGTGTTCGCATGTGTCGTGTCGCGCCAATCCAAGCACTGCTCGCGTGTTCCCACTTGTTTGCACCACATAAGAAAATCAACCCGCTCGCCAATTTCACCGCCTGCGGCTCTGAATTTATTGGAAATTCTTCAATAAATGAATGTTGTTTTTTTTTTGTATAATTATAGTTAGACTTGTTTTAATATTTTTGTTTTGTCTTTTTTTATTTAACTGGACTACTTTTGAATTATGTGAACTATTTAGATGAAAAATATCATTACCTGATATTTTAGTTTCATTTTTCTGAAGAAAAAAAATCAAGCAGGATGTGGTTAGTCAGCGAACATTCCTTACTACATATATCTGAACAGTATTATTAAGAATAACTGTTACTTACAAATAAGTAAATGTTTCTAAATAAATGCAGTACGGCCCGACAAACTTATCCATGGAATGGGTGGCTAGCGTTAGGCGGTGTAGTTTTTAAGTTTTGTTTTTAATGAGAGTAGAAGGGATTTTGCATCCCTTATTAGGTCTATTGTGACCTCCCTCAAAGTGTTGTCATAGCTCACTCTCAAGGCCTACATGATTCATGTAGCTCACGACCTCTTTTGGTGGTAGGAGCTTCACCTCGGAGTCCAGCAGTGATCCTCCAAGGATGTGACGTGTATTTTATTCCACTTATAAGTTTGTCGGGCTGTACCTAATCATGTAACTTTGGACACAATGTATTATTTTTAATAAATAAAACATCCCTTTTAATAATGTCGTTTTATTTATTTATTGATTTGGCGTTTAATTTGTAGAACTCCATTTTAATTTATGTATTCATTTTAAATCAAACAGATTTTTTGAGTCTATTTAGTTGTATTTTACTAACAAAAACACATTAAAAATTAATATTGTGACAGTTGTAGGACAATTGTTTCGCCTTGTTAGGGCATTATGTCGTTTTAATTTATTGATTGTATAGTCCCCTCCTCACTCTTGTCACAACCGCACCGAACAGTTGTGACATTGATTTGTGCCAGCCTTGTACGGTATCGGTAGTGTTATGCAGTAACAAACCAGTCTGCGTTTAGCTAAAGATGATGCCATTTGAAACTTCATCATTTGCTTTATTTAACCTTTTAAAACTTCTTCTTGGTGAAGGCCTTGTGGCCTGTTTTTAAGAAGGATTATCCTCCTGCGATGTTGATTCCCAGCTACTAACCCATCTCTTTGGTGGTCTGCCCAGGAGTCTTCTACCTTGGGGTCGTCCGTACAGTGCAATGTGGGGGAGTCTTGATGGTTCCATTCTATTGCATACTGTTGTATTCCCGATCTAATGACGTCCGCGCAAAGTCTGTCTTGGTAAAAAAAGAATAGGATGAGGAATTAAAGAGTGCTTAGAGTAATGGTGATCATTTTGAATGACAGACTTTTATTTGTTTGTTTAACTTGTGTAATAAAATGAAATCATGAACGATGCGTTGTCTTGGTTCCAGTCCCCCAAGCCCAAGGTGGCGGCGCAGGGAGCCGGCAAGAACGAGTTCCGGCGGCCGTTCAAGCGCCCGGGCACGTGGACCCGAGGCGGGGGCTTTGCGGCCGCACAGCCCTACCAGGGGGGCCCCATGGGCAGCCCGGCCCGGGGGGGCTTCCGCGGGCGCGGCATGACCCGTGGCGGCTACAGGGGCGGGGTCAACTCCAACAACTACGGCATGGCATTCTGGGTGAGTCGGGATTCCGTAGTCACAAAGTGATTATATCCAAACACTATATTATTTTAAGCTGTAAAAACCTACTCAAACCATGTTACTGGAATATATCACTCACTCCTTTCAAGAATGTCATAAATCAAAAAACTTGATTTATCAGAATGTTTTTAAAGTTTAGAAATATAATACAATGTATTAAAAATGAATATCAAGCCACTTATTGAACTTTTTACTGTGCAACAGATCTTTTTAGGTAAAACCTGAAGATATTTTCTCCATATGAAAAATATTTTTTATATTTAAAAAAATAATTAAACAATACCTTTTCTTCAAAATGCAAAAAACAACACTTTCTGCCCTGTAGCGGGTAAATATTAAGTTAAAAATATGCCGCTTTTGCTGGGATAGTACATTTTCTGGGCATTCCGAAAACATGCTCAACTGAAAATTGACAATTTTTGATTTATGACGTTCTTGAAAGGAGTGAGCGATATTTTAAGCTATCAAAAAAATTATATTAAACCATATTCCTCTTCATCTATGTCAAAATGTATACGTAACATTCTCGTTTTGTTGTACAGGGTAACAACGAGTACAACAGCAACGACGTCAACTTCATGAACAAGAGAAGAAAACCAAACGACTGGATCCGGCAGTATTAATGAGTAATTTAATTAGGCTAATTTTTATTGTGAAAAAGCACCAAGTTGCAAGTATGTTTGTATATGTAATCGGCCGACGCGTGTCCTCACGCGGCTAGTGTCTCGTATCAAGTATGTGTGTTCCGGAAATTGTCTTATGACGGTAATATGTCCCACGGTTTGGTTTATATACTTTCTTTGCATACTTACACCATCTTACCTTCTTATAGCATAAGTACAAACGGAATTATAATTTACAAATCAATAAATGAATTTAATCAGATGTGTTGTTTTATTTCGAAATGCGACTTGAGGGGGGACACCAGGCGGACGTGTCACCCGTGGTCGTCAGCGATAGCACAGTCAAAATTTTAACAGATTATCAAATGCTTTTTTGACATTTAACATTTATGTATACTAGTATATTCTGCCTCCGTAGTGTTACGGTCAGCAGGCTCGGCTACTGTACTAGAGGTCCTGAGTTCGATTACCAGCGATTCAGATAAATTAAGTAATTTTTCACTCTAGTATTTATTCAATATTACCCTGGACTGGTACCTGAAGCGGAGGGCTGATCACATTTCTTTCGCGTGTTAACGATTATGATAACACTGCGTTTATATGATGCAGTGCCCTATGCACCATCAAGTGAGGATAAGGGTTTGAAGAAGATACTAGTATACTAGCTGTACCCAGCCACGCCTTGCTGTGGCTCAGTCTGGTCAAATAGAAATGAAAGAAAATACTAAGCACACATTTTTAATATGTATAATTTCACAATGCTTGAGAAGCAATGAAAATTTTAAAAATTTATAAAACGACAATGCAATCGGAAATATTTGAAGTCCTAAATAATAGCATCTGTACAGAAACATGCTGTCCGCCATGGACAATGTTTAGTTTTGCGTATGTTCCTACAAACGTCATAACGTTCAATAGATGGCGCTGCCATTGCGGTTAAATTATGTTTTAAGCAAAAAAACAATTTTATCTGTCCAGGGTAAAAACACCGCAGGTTTTGAGATTTTGAACAAACTTGCATGAATTTTATTTTATTTAGATAAATGAAAACAATCACATATTTAAATGCAAAGTTGTGTCAACATTTTCAAAGCAATCAGTAAATAACTTGAGATTCTAAGCAAACTAACATTTACATTTTTTTCATAAATTCGGTGAAAATATTATATAATAAGCAATGCTTATTTCAGCGCTTATTTAAATGTGTTTTTTGTAAAATTCTTCAAAGTGATTATTTTTTTGTTTAAAGTTAACAGCCAAGTTTACATGTTACACAGAAGGGTCGAATCTCACAAACAAGAAAAAAAATGACCAAGAAATGTTTTATACGGAAGACAGTGCAGTTGCAACTCTAAATGCATAGCATATATCGCTCACTCCTTTTAAGAACGTCATAAATAAAAAATCGTCAATTTTCAGTTGTGTATGTTTTCGGAATGCCCAGAAAATGTACTATATCCCAGCAAAAGAGGCATATTTTTAACTTAATATTTACCCGCTACAGGGCAGAAAGTGTTGTTTTTGCATTTTGAAGAAAAGGTATTGTTTAATTATTTTTTTTTAATATACTAAATATTTTTCAAATGTAGAAAAACCTTCAGGTTTTACTTAAATAGATCTGTTGCACAGTAAAAAGTTCAATAAGCTTGATATTTATTTTTAATACATTGTGTTATATTTTCAAACTTTTAAAACGTTCTCCTGAAAAATCAAGTTTTTTGATTTATGACGTTCTTGAAAGGAGTGAGCGATATCTAAAAGTATGCATACAATTAGTACAGGTGGCATGTTGTTAGGTGGTCATCACGCGGTCACACCTTAGCTGGAAAAAACACTGTAAGCAGAGACGTGTGTATTCTATAAAGGCAGAAAAACAGTGCCTACCCTGGATTACTCTCGTTCCATATAGAAACGCGACCAGTGCCTACTATGCCTTATCCTTACCCAACACTATTGCCTAACCTGGTTAAAAACTCGCCACTGATTGTAAGAGGCCATTCGGGACACAATTTTTAACATTTTCCTAGAGTAGGTCTCCATCCCTGAAGAAAACAACGTATTTCTCAAAACTGGTTGGAAAAATAGTGCCAAAATAAAAGTAATTAAAAACAATGTTTGTGTTTTATTTGTTTTTATAAAGTTTATAAAAAATAAACCACGAAATATCAATAAAAATATTGAATAATTAAGTTATAAACACAAAATGTATCTAATACAATTATATTATTTATTGATTCGGCATTAACTTTGTGGAATGACATGATTATTTTATTAAAATTAAACACTTGAATATACCACTTTAATGAGTTTTATTTTTACTGACTAGTTTCGAAAACAACAGATGTTTTCATCTTCTGGTGCAAATTAAAACATTAAAATAATTAATTTGTACCAGAAGATGAAAACATCTGTCGTTTTTTAAACTAGTCAATAAAAATAAAACTCATTAAAGTGGTATATTCAAGTGTTTAATTTGAATAAAATATGTTAAATTAGATATTCCTCCCGTGTGAAAATGATCCATTAGGAGTTATTTTTATATTATTATTTGACATCTCAACATAGATGAAGGAGAATATGGAAGTCTGGGCATTTACGGGGCTACAAATGTAAATGGGCCCCGTAAATGCCCAGACTTCCATATTCTTCTTCATCTACATTGAAATGTCAAAAAATAATATAAAAACACTCTGATAAAGCTAAAAACCGACTTCAGTTACAATTCTTTTTGATAGAATTTATTGTTCATCATCAGAAGCAACATCCGATGATTCGGGGTTAATTTCACTATTGGATGAACTTTCACCAGATTTTTTAGAATAATATTTATTTTTATAAAGATCGAAAACGTCTTGCAACCAAATGAGGTCCATCGCTAATGATGACTTCGCACAGTAAAATGCCGAAATTTTCCTCGAACCCGTGACACTGTCTTCGAAAATATCGCCCAGCACTGAAGCGCAATCACCATCTTGAAATGTCTCCAATATGCAAGCTTTATTTATCTCTTCCGTCATCCATGATAGACTTTCAAGCGTTTTACTAGATCCTTCTCTACGCTTCTTTTCTTCCAAGTCCTCCGATAATTTGGTAAGTTGTGAATCGGGTATTGCGATAAAATTAGAGGGTTTGTAATGAACATCTATACATCCAGTGGGATCACTCAGTTGAAGCGTCACGATTTCGGGTGTTTGTGTATAAATCTCTGTTACAATGCCGTGGACACGAATACTCTTGAATTTCATACCGCAAAAATGGAAGTTATACTTGTTTTCTTCGTCTTGGACGAATTTTGAAATGTCTTTGATGAAAATTTTCACAACGTTCTCTTCTAGCGATGAATCTGTCGGTGTATCGTCGGTGTCACTCATTTCTTTTTAAACTGATACATAAATCGTGAAATAAAAGGATGGGATCTTGTACATAAATTATTATAATTTTGACAAATACAATTCATTTTATAATTAAAATTTAATATCTACTGTCTTAGACTGTCAACGAACAAAACGTCAACATTTAAAACTTTTGCCTCCTAGATTTGGTTATTTTTATCTATGGACTTAAGTGTTGCTAGTAATTACTCATAGTTTTTTAAGTAAGTACGTACTTACATACTAGGTACGTACTTACAAAATATATTACTAATCTATGCCACAAACTAAAGTTTTCCCTAGTACATTTATGCAAAATAGAAAAGAGCCCTAAAAAACACAAAGCACATGAGCACATCTAAATACCTACAAAAATCTTTGGTCTTCCGTTAAAATAACTTCGATACAATGTCTCCCTAAATAGATTTTTCGGTTTCTTTTACTTTTTATAGAACTTAATCATTTTTTTTACATTTTATGGACATCAGAAATATTATTTGCATATGTCATTTCAAAGCTTGGATCTGACCTAAAATAAGTTAACGAATTGCACAACGGAGTCCTGGTTCCAACTCTAATGTATGGAAGTGAAACATGGAGTTGGCAAAAGAAGGATGAAAGTAGACTGAATGCAGTCGAAATGCGATCTCTCAGAAGAATGTGTAACAAAACGATGTATGATAGATGTGCGAATAGTGAAATAAGGAAGGAATGCAAAGCTGAGATAAGCATTATCGATAAAATTAAGAAAGGTGTGTTGAGATGGTTTGGACATGTAGAACGAATGAGTGAGGAAAGAACGGTAAAACAAATTTATGAGGCGAATGTTAGCGGGAAAAGAAGCAGAGGAAGACCGAGAAAAACATGGCACGATCAGGTATGCCAAATACTTGAAAGTGGTCAGGTTAGGAGTCGTAACAATCGGCGGGTATGTATGAGAAGATGCATGAACGTGGAAGAGGCGAAGAATGTTTGCAAGGACAGAGTGGTGTGGTGCTTTATTCTCTCTGCCTACCCCTGCGGGGAAGCGGCTCGATGGTTAGTTAGTTAGTTAGTTTTACTTACCTTCAACTCAGTCAATACTCTTTTGTTTTATTCATTGGAAGCCAATTAAGTAAAGATTATGGTAGGTACTGTAATCAAATACATTAGTAAAAAAATATATCTAAAATAATCAAGATAACACTTTTCATTGATTTTAAAACATCCATCCAGGGGTGGGCTGGAGGGAGCTCGGAAGGGCTTGCACAAGCCTCTTTATGGTTATGTACCATATACGTATATATCTTTTATCGTAAACTCTTTACTTCCGAATATGTTTATAATATCTAAATTATAATAAAATAGGATGGACCTGAACCAGATTTCATCATTTCAAAAAACTTTTAACTTTAAATATGGACTTTGAAAATAAAAATTATAAGTTTTGAAAAGCAGTACGGTAATGAATTTTGATTGTCAATTATTACAGTTTTAATTTCATTTTTTAAATTAGCTTATTTAATAAATACAACATTGGTATTGTAAGAGCTTATGGTAGGTAAAAAAGTTATAAATTAGGTCCCAGGGAGGTAAAAATAAATGATTAACATAATTTCTTCAATGTCTTTCGCAGATACTTTGTGGCACATGTTTATGAACTTTATAAAATAAAACAACTTTGTTTATAACCACTTTTTATGGGTACATTTTTTCTCTAACCGGTTTCGACAAGTACCATGTCGTCATTAGGGATAAACATGTACATGTTTAACCCTGATGATGAAAAGGTTCTTGTCGAAACTGATCGGAGAAAAAATGTACCAATAAAAAAGTGACAAAAACAAAGTTTGTAACTTATAAAGTTTATAAAATATGCCAAAAAGTATTTGAGGAAAACATTTAAGAAATTATGTTCATAACTTCCATTTATTTTGACCCACCTGGGAATCGAACCCGAGACCTCTAACATGCTAGTCAAATGCATTAACTAGCACATATGGAGGCGGGACAAGGGCAGAGTATATACAAATTAAAATTTAAACACATTCAGTTTTTTTTTAATTTTATATTTTTGAATCTTGGAAGGCTGTAAAACAAATGTCCCCATTTCTTGCAAGCCCCTTGTCAAAATATTGATGGCTCACCCCTGCCTACATCTGTATGGTCGTTAAATAAGTTATCGTGAAAAAATCACCGGTAATTAAAAAATTCCTACACGTTGTTTTGATGTAAACTTTAATTAAAAGAAATTTATAAAGTAATATCGCCTGCAAGACCGCACTATTCCATTCTGAAACGCCTTCTATCTAAACACTGAAATTGTAATTATTGCTTTAACTCTTTGACACCCAACACAACAGCGACTGCATAAATAAATTATTTATTAAATTTATTCCGTCGAACTAATTGACTGCATTTGTGAAAGTGTGTAACATTTATTGCTTTTATTTATTTAAATTATTTGTTTTTAGTGAGATGGTATCATGGACAATTTTGACATTTTTATTATTATTTGCTTAGCAATTTTTTACAAAAAATATAAGATCATTGGATTACAAAAAATACAAAAACAATTTTCAGTAATTTATAAAGTGCAATTTTTATAAAACACTACTTTGAGGGTACTCCGCTGTAATATAATATGACACTCTTTGTAAAAATAATAATGAAAGTTAAGCCAAAGGTCTACTTTCCTTCGGGCACAGTTCAGATTGCCTGGTCAAATTTATCGCATTTGGCTCGGGTTTGCATAGCCATCGAACGCGCTTTTAGCGCATTTATAAAATAAAGTAACGAAGTTAGTTAATATTTTAACTAATTACTTAAAAACTTAGGATTAATTAAGTAACACAGGATTAACTGACACAGGATAATTGATTAACACAGAGTACTTACATAAAAACACATATTGTAATGATTTATCATTTTTTATTGTATGTTCTTTAGTCCTCAAAATGAATTATATTTTTATTCTGATTTGCTCAACTTGAGAAATTACTATTTTTTGCCTAAAATATTAATCTAAAACAATATTCCTTCAGGTTTAAAAATTGCAAAATTTAATGATAGTTTTGAAAAAATATTCCTTTTCTTTCTTTTGTGACTTTTCGCCCTTCAAGAATGTTCTACCCAGTGTCGAATTATTGAAAAGGAAAAAAATCGTGTCGGGTTGTGGTCCCGTGTTTAGTGTCCCGGACTCTTGAGTCAGAGTTTCTCGGTTCGAACCCACTGTACCACAATTATAAACCTTTTTCTAATAATGAGTCGCTTAGGCCCACAGAAATAGTATGAAATTGAAGTATTTTTGTGAATAGTAAACACACAAATATTTCTTTTAAAAAGTGTATGTATTTTCATTGGAATTGTGTTGGTCGGGTCTTATACGGTTAAGTACTTAGTGAGTGTAGCCATGTGGGTAGGTACATACTATAACGAGATGCAGCATCGTGAAATATAGGTAGGTACTTTAAACTTAGATTATCATCATCGGAACATCATTTCGTATTCTGAAACAGACCAAGACGGTCGTTTTTACATCCCATCTCTAAAAGTAAACAAAAAATTAAAATTATTCGCAAAAAATAATTTCATGACCCCAATAAAATTTTCCAAAAAAAAACCTTTTATGTGACAATAATACAAGCTTGTCAAAGAGCTCACAAACGTGTTTTTTGTATGTTTTTTAAAACAATAAATTATTAAAAATATATTAGAAATTCATAAATTAAATTGTGTATCATAAAAATACTTACTTCAGCCTTCTTCTCGTGTCCAGTTTTGAGCAAAAGCCTACCTCTTGGACTTCCACAGTCATCACCATAAAAATACATGTCTTTAAATTGTTTTTTAAAAGTGTTATGACATAAAACTTGTGAAATATTTAAACAATGATATCACAGTGGGTTTTCGTGTTGGTTCTATCATTTTTCATCCCAAATAACTCGGCATTTTTGCAAACAGATCATATATTGCAACTAAATAAACATGATGTGTCTAATAAACAAATGAAATCGCTCGTGTCTCATGATTATTATGATCTAATGACGATATACGACCCGGTGTGGATGGCCAATTTGTGGCCAAAATTGAAAAATAGCGCACACTTGACACTCGACCATCAGTGCTGGAGCAATCTGACGATGTTTTTTCAAGAGATCCTGGACGGAAGAGCGTGGGCACTAAGCAGTAACTATTTACTATTATTATAATTATTATTACTAATACCACTCGGCTGTCCAAACTCAAAACACAGTAAGGGACGTTTTTTTGTAGTAGGTTTTTTTGCATTTTCGGACTAAGTAGATTCTACTTAGTCCAAAAATGCAAAAAAAACGTACTACAAAAAAAATGTCCCTTACTGTGTTTTTTCTTCTTCTTTAGTTAGTATATTATTAGATTAAAACCAATATTTTTAGCTTTTCCACTTTATTTTTATTTGACCAGCGACCGGGTTTCGTCGTTACCGACATCATCAGACTGGACCAGTCTGATGATGTCGGTAAAGACGAAACCCGGTCGCTGGTCAAATAAAAATAAAGTGGAAAAGCTAAAAATATTGGTTTTAATCTAATAATATATTAAAAATGCAATTCCATCACGAAGTGTCAGTGGATAATATAAATTCTTTAGTTAGCTTATATTACATTTAATGAATTTAGCAATAAATTAAATACATTTAATACATAAATACATTTAGCAATAGAAAACTAAGCATGATAACTAGCTTGTACCGCATAGATATATGTGTTCCCCTGTAATATATATATATATATATATATATATATATATATATATATATATATATATATATATATATATATATATATATATATATATATATATATATATATATATATATATATATATATATATATATATATATATATATATATATATATATATATATATATTATATATTTGTCAAAAAATAATATGAAAGTGACTCCTGTAATTGGAGATAATCCAGATTTTGTGAACAAGTATTTGGACGCACTCAAAATGTTGTAAGTAAATTATCTGGTCAAATTATAAGCTTAAATAATAAAAATGAAAATGATATTTTCTGTCGTTTCTCATGTGTGTGATTATAATCCAGGATTCGGACATCACATACTAATAAAATAAAGAGTTTCTGCTCAATAAAAAGCTTCTTTTGGGCAGCGCGAACCTGATGCCTTGTAATAGAGGCAAGCTTGATGGCGGCTCTCGGGAGGCATGTGAAGTACATTATTTTATTAATATTTATTATTATTTTTGATATATCAACATACATGAAGAGGATCGTGGAAGTCTGGGTATTTACAGGGCTTACGACCTGCCGTAAGCTGGTTTAAGGGATACACGTAAAACATTCACCATTCTATCTATGATTGACCACCACACTACTCAAAGTTCGCCTTAAATTAACTAACTGACGCCGCTTCCCGCAGGGGTAGCCAGAGAGAACATAACTTCAGACCAATCTGTCTATGCAAACAATCTTCGCCTCTTCCACATTCATAAATATACTAGTATAATTAACGTACTCAGTTATCGTACCCGAAGGATGAGAGGTATCGGTAGTATGAATATTATTTAGATATTTTCTGGACAACCTGGAAACCGGTCAAGTAGCTTAGTGGGTAGCGCGCTTGACAGCTTTACAATACAAGGCATACTCGTCCATGACTTCACGGCTTGTACAACAAATGTGAGTGTATAAATATATATATATATATATATATATATATATATATATATATATATATATATATATATATATATATATATATATATATATATATATATATATATATATATATATATATATATATATATATATATATATATATATATATATATATATATATATATATATATATATATATATATATATATATATATATATATATATATATATATATATATATATATATATATATATATGTAATCGTGATTACGAAAGACAAAGTTCCTATCTACTAAATATTTCCCAAAACCTATGGAAATTACCTAATTATTGGAAAAGGTAAACAAGACCATTAATATTCCAATGCATACGCAATCAGAGGTCAGATAACATTTTGGGCAGTATAAAAGGGAGACGAATCAAGAAACATAAAGAGTAAATCCACTCACAAGTAGGCACAGGCTATGAAACTTGTAAAGTTGAAGTAAACAGTATTGCATACATAAGCCGTAGCTAGATTTCAGAGTCACTTGGAGGTTAGGTAATTCATTAATTAATTCATAATTCATAATTATATGGTTTTAAGTTATATGGTTTATATGTGGTATATTTAGAGGCCTAAATAAAATATTGAATACGCATTTTTATCGATTGTTGCGCGGTATGATCGATAATCCTGAAATTATCCAGAGCATTGGTCTGTATGTTCCCGATAGTTACCTAAGACAGCGTCGGCATAGATTGTTTCAGATTCCTATACACAGGACCAACCTGCCGATGGTTATGCCTGTAGGAAGAGCTACCGCTATGTTGAACAATATCACATTGGATATTGATCTGTTCCATGTGTCCGAAGGAGTTTTCCGAAGCGAGATTCTTCTACACATTTAACAAGAGTCTTCTTGTGTAATTTTTAATTTGTTTTTTTAATATATACGCCTTAAATGTTTGTTTGTAATGTGTATATTAATTATTGAATAAATTGCAAAAATTGAACAAATGTAAAATAAAGGAATGGGTAAATGATCAAGAGTTAATTCTATGAAAATTGTAAAATAGTTTATATTCTTGACTTTATCTCTCTTTTTTGTGTGTGTATTAGGTTTAAATGGATAAAAACAATAAAATTGTATATGAAAAGAACTCCACCGACAAGACACACAAGGTGGCTTGGTGGGTCTCTGCAAAAAATATTTTTAATATGTTTAAAATGTTTCTTTAAATAAATGTAAACTATATTTTATTTATTGTTTCGGCATTAGCTTTGTGGTAAGACATGTTACAATGATTAAAGAAAACGCTTGTTTTTTACCACTTGAGTTTTATTATAGACTACATGTTTCAGAAGTTAAACTTCCATCATTCAGGTCTGTATAATAACTATATATAGTTATTATACAGACCTGAATGATGGAAGTTTAACTTCTGAAACATGTAGTCTATAATAAAACTCAAGTGGTAAAAAACAAGTGTTTTCTTTAATCATTGTAAATGTAAACTATATATGTTAATAAAAAATATATCCAAAGCGATGCGCAAATTCATCGGCCATTATCAGTGCGTGCTTTTTTGCACACTCATCTCCGCTGGCATTTTATTTTGTTCTAATCATTGCCTTTAACTTTCTTTAATCGCCATTGAAATCATGTTAATTGAACGGAGAGTGAAATATGCAATATTATTCCGCAGTACATCTGACGTGTAATTAGTGGCAGGCGAATACCTTAATGTGTGGAAAGTGCGTAAAAGAAAATTTAGTATTTTGAAGATTTACGAGTCGCGGCTCGCGATAGAGATAATCGATTAGTACGCTTGCATGAGTGAATCGAGAAACTGCATGTCAGGATGGATGGGAAATATGTCATATCAAAATGAACTACGTCCATAGTGAACATTGTCTATTTAACCTTCCATCAGACACTGCAAGTTCTTGGTTTTTGAACATCATATTGCACAAACGGACATGGGGAGTTAGAGATAAGCTTTATAAGCTTAGACTTTCCTCTGTCAGCCTTCAATATTTACTTGGTTATTTCTTGGCTAGATGGCGCCACATCTGTTCGCAGCGCGCATACAAAAGAGCGTCGCTCGCGTATATAACCCGAGGGGACCACTCCAACCGTACTCTGGTTTCCCTTCAATACGAATAAATCTTTCGCCTTTTACTAAAGATTTCCGTGGAGGGGAACACTCAAATGAGTCTATAAACAATTTTTCGTTCCCTGCATTATTGCGGGGCCTTAAGAGACCATGTTCTGCGGCTGGATGAAGTGTGTGTTAGCCCGCCCTTTATTCATAGATGCATATGTATCAAAGGACCTAGGGTTTGGGAAAACGCAAAGCTACTACATCCATCACGCCGTTCATCAACAGGGATATGCAGTGAGGATGGAACGCCAAACTCTTATGTCCTGACATACACCCTCGCTTCGTTCACATCCAGTCATACATGCCCTCCGATTACGGAGTTTTTTGACACCGCCAGATTTTAGGTTCTGATTGATCTGATCGTGCCAAGTCGTTCTGTTCTTCCACTCACATTCACCACATATATTTTCTTAATCATTCTCTCATTATCCATTCGCTCCATATGTCCATATCACCTTAAATAACTCTTCTTGATCTTTTCAATTATCCCCTGTTCAGCCTTACGTTCCCTTATATTATATTATACCTTCGTTTTTAATCCTGTCATACAGTACAATGATTTTTCCACACATTCGTCTGAGGCATTTCAACAGCGTTCACTCTGCTTTCATCCTTCCTTTGCCAGTTCCATGTTTCGCTTTCATACATCAGTGTTAGTACCAGCACTCCGTTGTAAACCGCCATTTTGGCTTCTATGGACATATTTTTATCTGCATTCACACTTTTCAATCAATAACACGGCGAAACAATAGTCACAAATTTAATTTTTGTGTGTTTTTAACAGTAAAATAAAATTTAGTAGACTCTAAAAATCAGTGTTTGATTTTAACATGTGTACACATAATTTGTATAAACAATAAAATTAATGATGGGATGGATTTAAAAAGCGACGGCTTTCTTTTACCGCAAATATCGCAAAAGGAGGAGGCGGTCGCCTATTTTATTCGGAAAATGTGGTAGCCCTGTAATTGTCTGGATAATAAATTTAATTCCAGTTTATTTTACACATAATTTGTATAAACAACAAAATTAATGATGGGATGGATTTAAAAAGCGACGGTTTTTTTTTACCACAAATATCGCAAAAGGAGGACGGCTGTCCAAACTTAAAACACAGTAAGGGACTTTTTTTGTGGTACGTTTTTTTTTGCATTTTTGGACTAAGTAGAATCTACTTAGTCCTAAAATGCAAAAAAAACGTACTCCAAAAAAATGTCCCTTAGTGTGTTTTGAGTTTGGACAGCCGAGGAGGCGGTCGTCTATTTTATGTTTAGAAAATGTGGTAGCCCTGTTATTAGTGTTGCCCGGATAATAAATTTAATTCCAGTTTATTTCCACTTCGCGGGAATCAGGTACTAATGAACGCCGCATGACTTCCGCATTGCGATCCTGGATTCGTTTATTATGCACGGTAATGTAAAACTTCGCAGGTGCACCTGCAAAACTAATCTACACTTCACAAAATGCCGTAATTTGTATGTAGTCAATGTCCGATGTTTCTTGATATATGAAATGCATTGCTTCTTATATATTTTTTTAACCATTTAGTCGTGAAAATGTGAAGTTATTTTTTTACTAAAATATGTTTAGAAAAACCTTGACATAAGACCTTACTCGTAATAGAATTCCATTAATAATATAGCTGGACGTCGGTTCACACCCAATTTTTTTTTAGAATACATATTGGATTTTGATTTTTTTAACGATTTTTTTTAGTATAATATATATTGTGTTAAAAAAATATATAATTTTTTCAACTCATTTCATTAACTTTTTCTTTTCAAAACCATATATTCATTTGAAGAAAAACTTATTTTGCTTAGTACAAAACAGTGTTTTAAGAAAGAAAAACAAAGATTTTTTATGATTACGAGTATGGGCGTTTGTGCACAACACGGAATCTTACCGTCCGGCACTTCAGTTAGCATGATAAACGGATGATTGGCTTGGATTGGGTTGTGCTTTTGACCGTCTTTCTTCGGATCGGTCCGCTTGATCGGTCCGCTTGATCGGTGCGTGATCACGGTGCGCGTAAATTTGATCACGCTAAACTGTTGTATAGTCGCTATTATTACAAAAAAAACGTACTACTAGACGGTAGAATTCCGTGTAGTGCACAAACGCTCTTACCGTATTTTTTGGCGCCCTTCCTAACGTAAGATGGCGCCCGGCGGGATAACTCAGATTATATAATACATATCCCTCACTCCTTTCAACAACGTCATATATCTAAAAACTAGTTCTTTCAGGAGATTGTTTAAGTTTAAACAAATAATAAAATGTATTAAAAATAAATATCAAGCCACTTATTGAACTTTTTACTGTGCAACATATATTTTTAGGTAAAACCTGAAGGTTTTTTCTCCATTTGAAAAATAATAAATATATTAAAAAAAATAATTAAACAATACATTTTCTTCAAAATGCAAAAACAACACTTTCTGCTCTGTAGCTGGTTAATATTAAGTTTAAAATATGCCGCTTTTGCTAGGATATAGTACATTTTCTGGGCATTCCGAAAACACGCACAACTGAAAATTGTCGATTTTTGATATATGACGTTGTTGAAAGGAGTGAGCGAAATTTCCTGAATGAAATAATACCAATTATGTTACTATGTAACATTCTCTACGTTATAAAATAATCTGTATTTTCAGGAAATGTATTGCGGTTTTAAAATCTGCTTTCTACTCTTATAAAATAAATTTATTTTCCCAGATAAGTACAAAATTATAGTGACAGATGTTTTAGGTACTATTATATAAAATATTACAGAAGTCAAAGGTCTTTTTACTGTGGTGAAAATAATTTGATATTACTTATAATAATAATAATACCTTTTTATGTAATATCTATATAATAGAGGAAGACCGAGGAAAACTTGGTATGATCAAGTGTTTCGAATACTTGAAAGTGGTCAGGTCATAAGTCGGAATAATCGGCGGTATGTATGAGGAGATACATGAATGTGAAAGAGGCTAAGATCGTTTGAAAATACAGATTGGTGTGGCGTTCTATTCTCTCTGCCTATCCCTGCGGAGAAGAAGCGTGATGGTTAGTTAGCTATTTTTCTTTTTATTGGATAATTTACACAGCGCCGTTTTCGTGAGAAATTTTAATTTTTTATACAAACAAAAATGTAAAATTGTGCGTTTGTTCAAAATCTTAAGTCTCCTAAAGTAATTCGCGGGTTGATTTGAAAATTTGATAACGTTGCATTCGGATTCGGACGTGTAATTTTTCGTTTATTCAAAATCTCAAATCTCTTTATCAATATTAAACAAATATCTCAGTTTTTCATTAATTACTCATATTTATTTTGACATTTGACCTCCACGAAATGGCCGGAATCAACCTGGGGCAGCCAAGCGGGCTAACACACACTTCATCCAGCCGCAGAACAGTCTCTAAAGGCCCTGCAATTATGCAGGGAACGAAAAATTGTTTACAGACTCATTTGAGTGTTCCCCTCCACGGAAATCTTTAGTAAAAGGCGAAAGATTTATTCGTATTGATTTATTCGTATATTGAGATGTCAAAATGTAAAAATACCAAAATGTACAAGCGGAGAAACCCAGATTTGTGAACAAGTATTCGGACACACTCAAAATATTACGTATGTATGACAGACATCTTTATAAGAGAAAAAAGTCGCACTCCCTTGGAGTCTCTTATATCCAAGTTTAACTATACAATAGAAAACTAAACATGAAAACTAGCTTGTACCGCATAGATAAATGTGTTCCCCTGTAATATATATCTCTCACTCCTTTCAAGAACGTCATAAATAAAAAATCGTCAATTTTCAGTGCATGTTTTCAGAATGCTCAGAAAATGTACTATGTCCCTGCAAAAGCGGCATATTTTTAACTTAATATTTACCCGCTACAGGGCAGAAAGTGTTGTTTTTGCATTTTGAAGAAAAGGTATTGTTTAATTTTTTTTTTTAAATATACTAAATATTTTTCAAATGGAGAAAAAACCTTCAGTTTTTACCTAAAAAGATCTGTTTCACAGAAAAAGTTCAATAAGTGGCTTGATATTTATTTTTAATACATTGCATTATATTTTTAAACATTAAAAACGTTCTCCTGAAAAATGAAGTTTTTTGATTTATGACGTTCTTGAAAGGAGTGAGCGATATGTATATATATATATATATATATATATATATATATATATATATATATATATATATATATATATATATATATATGTATATATATATATATATATATATATATATATATATATATATGTATATATATATATATATATATATATATATATATATATATATATATATATATATATATATGTATATATATATATATTATTTTTTTAAAGAAAAAAAGAGAAATATTTGTGTTTTTATTATTTACAACAGTACTTCAATTTCATACTATTTCTGTGAGCCTGAACGTCTCATTATTAGAAATAGGTATCAAATTGTGGTAGAGTGGGTTCGAACTGAGAAACTCTTACTCAAAAGTCCACCCCGACACAATACAATATTAAATATTGCATTGTAAATAAACTGTACCCGCTCTTCATTGCAAATGTGATATGTATTATTTCATATTCTACTCCTCAAAATTCCTTTTCAATTGTCCAGGTATTGACTCCACGGGAAGTTTTGGTTCCGGATTGCTTTGGGGGAATCGTTTCTGGATCGGATCTCAAGAACAATGCGACGATTTAGTAAGGAAATTTAACTTACCCGAATATAGTCAAGCGTAGTCCTTATACAGTTAATATGATATTATAAAACACTCTCCTTATCATCCATTGTTCGCTTTGTGTAATACCACTTTTATAAAAAACTTCAAAATAAAATTTATTTTTAAGTATAAATGTCAAATCGTAATAATTTTATTTTAATGACATGATGATGGAATGATTTTCCGGAACCGGTTGTCACGAATAAGTGTTTATAAAAGTGGTATTACATAAAGTGAACAACGAATATATATCTCTCAACTCTTTCAATAACGTCATAAATCAAAAATCGACAATTTTCAGTTGTGCATGTTTTCGGAATGCCCAGAAAATGTACTATATCCCAGCAAAAGAGGCACATTTTTAACTTAATATTTACCCGCTACAGGGCAGAAAATGTTGTTTTTGCATTTTGAAGAAAAGGTATTGTTAAATTTTTTTTTTTTTAAATATGAAAAAAAAATTCAAATGGAGAAAAAACCTTCAGGTTTTACCTAAAAAGATCTGTTGCACAGTAAAAAGTTCAAAAAGTGGCTTGATATTTATTTTTAATACATTGTGTTATATTTTTATAATTTAAAAACATTCTCCTGAAAAATCAAGTTTTTTGATTTATGACGTTGTTGAAAGGAGTGAGCGATTTGATTTAGGAGAGTGTTTTATTACCATACCACCAAGTTATTAATGCTTTTAATATGCAAAATAATTTTTTTTTAGGATAACAGATACATTGATTCAATGACTAATTCTTCGTCTCACGCTTTAACACATTTGAAGTATATATCGTCCCTAAATCGATATGCTGAAAACACGGGTATGTATTGTGTTCACTTGTTATGAGGTAGTTACACCACTGTCAATCTCCATAGTAGAAAAAATATTTTTACTTTATTTTTACTGTTTTTCTTCTTCATTAGCCTTTAGAAAAATAAATAAATAAAATTGTATTTTTTTTCGCTTTTATTATTTTAGGATCAAATAATTACAGAGATGTTGTGAATAAGGACTTTGTGGCAAGGATGATACTTCTTGATAACAGTCCCCCATTCCGGATGGGATATTCCGTCACGACTGTGCACCTCAACATCACTAAGTCTACTCTATTCAGTGTATGTGTTATCATTATTATGTCATTTTTCGAATTAGGTATTAATCACCCAGAGAGAAAATCACTGTTAAAGCACTTTATGGAATGAAAAAAATCTAATACAAACTATTTTAAAAGAAAAGGAATAACCCGCAAAGCTTCTATTTTTAGAGGCTTGTCGGCAGGTAGGATATTAAGGATAGGGAAGGTAAATGTGAAAAATGCATCACAAACACCCAGACCAATCGATAATGTTTCTTTCTTAAATATATTTGGCAATTGGCGGAAATCGAACCTGTGACGCTAGTTTTACAGTAGAGCGTTAATCCAACTATGCACGGTGCCTGTCTATGCAATAAAATTGTACAATCAGCTTCCAAAATGTCATTAAACAACGAAACTAAGCATAAAAGAGTAATCATAATTGGGATATTGAAGGTGGGTAAATCTGAAATAAATTGCATCATCAGCCATGTCTTATTTGATTATTTGATACATGTTGTGTGTAATGATAAAAAATAAGCGGTATTATACATACAAGTGTTTACTTTATAAAAACAAGAAAAAAAATTGCTTTTCATTTAATTTTATAAATATAACATTGGGAAGAGTCCAAACAGCATCGAGCATTCAAGCTGAAATCCCATTCAAATCATGGTACTGGAACTTATCTTTGCCTAGATCTTCCATCTCGATATTATGTCACCTAAGGTCTGGGCACTGCTCACTGCCTGTGCATCTCTATAAGATAATGTGCACTACATTACCATATTGCGAATGTGGACAAGATATAGGGGATGCAAACCATACGTTCATTCAGTGTCCGCTGACAACAGAGAAGGAGAACTATCTAAATAGCTTAATACGGGCAGGAATCCAACTCCCCACCCAAGTATCCACCCTTCTTTCTGAACATAATTCTAGAATTGCGGGCAATATTTCTAAAATGATAAAGCTAAATGCATTTAAACTATGAAATTTTGTATTAATTGTTATTATTATTTTCTATTATTTTTTTGTTTTTAAATAAAAATAATACTTGACACTGGTAGAAACATCCTTTCACTGGGTGACTGCCAAATAAATAATATAATTTTTTTTTTATAAATAACTATTGTAAAATGTGCCCTCGGAACGGAAAAACCCAGTGAGGGTACAGTATTGTAAATTGTATTATGAGTATAATGAAAAATAAATAAATACATATGATGTGAATGTACTATTTACAGAGCCATCAAGTGGTATTGGGAGCCTGTCTTCCCCGATCTTGTCGGGTTTTAGATGTTCACGAGCTGATGGACTTTTCCATCAAAAGCTATCAAGGACTCGGAGTGTCTGGAACTCTTCCTCGTTCAGCTAGAGTTCTGCGAGTGAGGTCGCTGGACAGAGACTACACACTGCTCAACGACCACAAGTTTTATATAATTAGGTTAGTATTGAATATATATATATACGTCAGGAGGAACAGTAGAATACATTTGATCTTCTAAGATGTTTATTCTCCTAAAAAAAAGCATCATATGGAAATGTGCTCATTTGGGACAGTTATCGAATTGTCTCTTTTCAACCTGTCTGGAAGTATGGCCGTACACGGTCGTCCAAAGAAAGCTCTCCTCAAAGGAGTATGGGCTTATATGAACACCCGCGTTTATAACTAAAGTCCGGTAACTTTTAATTGTCCAGATGGCAGTACAAATGACACATGTACTGCCATCTGTGGTTTTATTTAAACACTAAAACTATTTTTCTATTATATCCACAATATTTTTTACTTAAAATAAAGTGTGTGTGACATCATTGCAATGACGCTGTCAATGAAATCCCATGAATTAAAACATGGGCAATGTTGATATAAATTATCTTTACTAATGTAAACATTTTTTACGATATGATAAAATTTGGTACTTGTAACATTTTATAAAATTATTAAAAGTTAAAAAAAAGTAATAATAAACTCACTCTCTGACTCTCCGTGCGTACCTCCCCAACTGTGGAGAGAATGGTGAATGTTCCCTTAACCAGCCTATGACAGGTTGTAAACTCTGCAAATATATATGACTTCCATAATCTTCTTCATCTGTTGTTGAGATGTCAAAATTTAAATACTATATGATATTGAAATGTTGACATATCAACATGGATGAAGAAGAGTATGGAAGTCTAGGTGTTTACAGGACTGTCATAAGCCGCTTGTGCACTACACGGAATTTAACGTCCGGCAGTCCGGTTTTGAAAAATGAAAGCGACTACGACAGTTTAGCATGATCGAATTTACCGATCGAGCACATCGATCCGAAGAAAGAAAGACAAAAGCACAAGCCAATCATCCGTTTATCATGCTAACCGAAGTGCATGACGGTAAACTTCTGTGTAGCGCACAAACGCCCATAGGCTGGTTAAGTTTTTATTTTAGACGCGTGTAATTTTTCTCTTCTTCTTCAAACCCTTATCTGCACTCCAATGGTACATAGGGCTCTGCATCATATAAACAGTGTTATTTTGATTGTGTAACATTTAATTAACAGTAAACTATATTGTTTTTCAGCTCCATAACACTTTTCATTATAATTTTGATTATAACCGGCACTGCTGTTGAAATCAATGCCGATAACTTCATATTGGAACAGGACATTGAGCTCTCACAACCATCTTTTAAATCCTTCTCCAAGAATGATTCCACAACTGAATTACCGAGATCGGAAAAAAGTATCGAATCAAATCTGAATACAGAAAATAAATCAGAAAACAACTTACGAACATTGAAAACAAGGAAGAAAACATCAGAAACAGTTCATACAAAAGATGGATTGATAACAAATATATACGCAAATATTGTCCCTGGTAGTAATTTAGACAGACCGTCTAAAAATGCCAGTAAAAAGAATGAAAAAGAGCCAAAACTTGTAACGGTTAAACAAATAACCAAAAACAAATCTCCTGCAATTACTGTGGATATGAACACATTAGAAAATGGAAACACATCATCCGCAGCCACGACTTTTTCAAAATACGTGGACAAGAAACAGAAATACGTTTTATCATCGGAGCAACCGTCGTATTTCTCCAAAATTTTGCACAGATTTGAAAATATCAACGTGTTTGATTCTCTGCGCTGTGTCGATAAGGATGGTCCGCTCGCCAAAGTTCTGGTGTGCTTCTCGCTCAAGACGAATTTGGAGAAGATATTTTCTATGGAAGTCGGCGAAGACACGCTTGCTCCTATACACGGAATGAAGGTCATCACTCTACTTTGGGTTATATTAGTTCATACGTGTTTGGTGGTGTTTCAGCTCTCTGGTATGTCACTCCTGATATTATATGATATGACATATCGCTCACTCCTTTCAAGAACGTCATATATCAACTTGATTCAGGAAAACCTTTTTAAAGTTTAAAAATATAATACAATGTATTAAAAATGAATATCAAGCCACTTACTGAACTTTTTAGTGTGCAACAGATCTTTTTATGTAAAACCTGAAGGTTTTTTCTCCATTTGAAAAATATGTGGTAGGTATATTTTAAAAAAATAATTAAACAATACCTTTCCTTCAAAATGCAAAAACAACACTTTTTGCCCTCTAGTGGGTAAATATTAAGTGAAAAATATACAGATTTTACTGGGATATAGTACATTTTCTAGGCATTCCGAAAACATGCACAACTGAAAATTGACGATTTTTTATTTATGACGTTGTTGAAAGGAGTGAGCGATATGTTCGATTGGTGATATAAGTAATGAATGCAAGATATAGAACTGAAAGTAAATGCTTGGTACAGAGTGAATGGTGCACTGAAATCATTTGTAGCACATAAAAACCATTCAACGAAAGCTAAACAGGCAGTACACATGGCGTCCTGGTTTCAAACCTAAATAACTAACCATAACGCCGCTTCCCCATAGGGAGAATAGAACGCCACACCACTCTGTCTTTGCAAACATTCTTCGCCTCTTCCTCATTCATCTCCTCATACACACCCGCTGATTATTCCGACTCCTGACCCGACCGCTTTCAAGTATTTGACATACCTGACTTCCTTTGCTTTTTTTCCAACTCCATTCGCTTCATAAATTTGTTTTTTCCATTCTTTCCTCGCTCATACATTCCACATCTCTTCTTCTTCTTTTTGTAGATCCTAGGGATCTGTTTGTGCCTCCGCATGTCGCTCTTGGGATGTTGACTCCCAGCTGTCTTTCCATCTTTTCTTTTTTTTCCACATGAAACCTAATACAATATGGAAATGAAACATACAGTTGGCATAAGAAGGATGGAAGCAGACAGAATGCATTCGAAATGCGATTTTATTGCGGCTAAACGATGTGTGATAGATATTCGAGTTGTGATATAAGGAAAGAATGCAAGGCTGAGATAAGCATTATCCATCAAATTAAGAAAGCTATGTTGAGATGGTTTGGACATGTGGAACGTATGATTGAGGAAAGAATAGTAAAATAAATTTATGAGTTGAGTGTGATTGGTAATAGATGCAAAGGAAGATCGAGAAAAACCTCTTTTACTGTGATGAAAATAATTTTATATTGCTTATTATACTAAAAGTAACTATAATGTAATATCTATATAATAGAGGAAAACTAGGCATGATCAAGTGTTTCAAATACTTAAAAGTAGTCAGGTCAAGAGTCGGAAGAACCGGCGGGTATATATACTAGGAGATGCAGGAATGTGAAAGAGGCAAAGAGGCTACTATCCTTGACTCTACCTGACCGAGTTTCTCCAGGGTATGCTTGGCTACAATAGTTTAGAGACTAGAAGGAATGTGTGTATTTGATTACGCATTTTTATCGATTGTTGCGCGGTATGGTCGATAATCCTGAAATTATCCGGAGCATTGGTCTGTATGTTCCCGATAGTCACCTAAGACAGCGTCGGCATAGATTGTTTCACACTCCTATATACAGGACCAACCTGCCGATGGTTATGCCTGTAGGAAGAGCTACCGCTATATTGAACAATATCACATTGGATATTGATCTGTTCCAAGTGTCTGAAGGAGTTTTCCGAAGCGGGATTCTTCTACATCTTTGAGTCTTCTTGCTTACTTTTTAATGTATACACCTTTAATATATTGTTTGTAATGTATATATTAATTTTTTAATAAATTGAAATTGATATTGAAATTGAAAAGTATGTTTGCAAAGGTAGAGTAGTGTAGGGTAGGTTGTAACTGAAGCAGAGGAAGATGGAGGAATAAGAAGACGGAAGAAAACTTGGCATGATCAAGTAGTTAGTTTGTTAGTTCTAAGAGGGTTAATCTTGTATTTGTGTAGAAAGATGTGGACATATTTTACTTTGCAACATTTTAATTTCTTTAAAACATTAATGTCAAATTCTTTTCAGATAATCAAGTGTACAGGGGAACGGTAGAAACGAATTTCTTCTATCAGACAATCAGCAATGGAACATACTCTGTTGATACGTTTTTTGTATTGAGGTAAAAACTTATTGCAAAATGAATTAATGAAATATTTACAACATTTTGAGTGTTTCCAAATACTTGTTCACAAATCTGAATCATCTCCAGTTATAAGAGTTATTTTTCATTTATTTTTTGACATCACAACATAGATGAAGAAGATTATGGAAGTATGGGCATTAACTGGGTTATTTCATCTCACCAATAGATATCTTCTTTAAATTCTAGTGATTTAAGCACTATATATATAGTGTAGAATTGGTGAATGTTACACATGTGTACAGTGAACACTTAAACCAACCTATGACGGTCGTAAGCCCTGTAAATCCCCAGACTTAAATATTCTTCTTTATCCGCATATGCTGAGATGTCGATGTTTAAAAAATAAAGAAATATTTATTTTCAATTGATCTTGGTGTTTGTGATATATTTTTTACATCTGCCTTCCCTCTTCTTACTATCCTACCTGCAGACAAGCCTCTAAGATAGAGGTTTTGCGTGTTATTTAAAAAAATGTCTTTTCTCCAGTATAATTGAGTAACATTTTCATGGTACATTTGAAAATTTACAGGTAGGTATTGCCAGAAATCAGTCTAATGTCTACCCATCTATGCCATAGCGTCTGTTTTATGTATTTAAAATCTTAAGTATTTATTGCTTCTTTCAGTGGCCTGTTAGTGTCGTATTTGTATTGCCAAACAACGAAAAAATTCTCAGCTGAACGATTGGGGCTGGACGGCGGCATGGCTTTATAGCATGGTTCAGTATATTGGAATAATGCTTCATAGATACATCAGGTAAATATTGCCATTTGTAAAAATTATTAAAAACGTCTTCTTCTTCTTCTTTATCAGCCGTCTGTCCACTGCTGGATGTAGGCCTCTTCTAATGACTAGTTTGGGCTTTTTCGACCCATTTATTACCCGCGATGGGGACAATGTCATTGGCCCATCTTTTTTGGGGCTTCATTTTTTATTTAAACTATTTTTACATAAATTCTATCTTCATAATACGATTTTATTTTTAAAAAAATACATATTTAATGTAAAAAAAAACTATCTCCCCAGAGAAAGTCGGACATCAATTATTGTACTCCTGGAAAGGTTAAACTATGATTTCCGTCTTGGAGATTATTTAATTTATTTTGGGTAATGTATCCACAATTTATCAAGGTAATCGGATCAAATTCTATTTTTTTTAAAAATATATATAATAATGTATAATGTTTTGATAAGACGAAACGCGTCACATTATATATTGACATGCCCTACGTAAAGTGCTCTAACTACATTTTTGTCAATTTTGAGATGTTTGGTGCATGTTATCAACTGACCATTATCTACAAATACAAATAAACAAAAAAAAAATATGCCTAGTTTTCAGGCGTATGGTATAAGACGCTATCTACATCGAATTTTCGAAACGAACTGAACTCCTAAAACACTAACTACTTCATTTTGACAAGGCATAAAGTTTTAAAACGATTTAATACATTCTTTTATTTTATTTTATTGTGTTTTTGAATGTATAATACTAGTTTAGAATTTCAAATAAAACCGTTATTTAAAAAATAAAAAAATATGTTGAAAAAATCTTCCAAGCTCTCTCCTGTAAAGTAACAGATTTGCAGATAGAGTACTTTACGTAGGGGTCTTCGATATCATTGTATATATTTAAATAAAAGTAGAATCGAATCCATTAACCTTGTTTAATTTTGAATATGTTACCAAAAAAATTAAAATGGATTTCCACCAACTGTCTGCTGTTACAATAAATATTTAATTCAACCTTTGTTTCAGATTAACGCCTCCATACTTGTTGACTCTCGGGTTGGTGGAGCTGTCTTCCCGGTATCTCAACTCTCACAGCGTTCTAGAGTTACCGAGTAAAGACCACATCAACTGTGAGAGGTTCTGGTGGAGAAACGCTCTGTACATCAACACCTTTTATCCACTTCGTGAAATGGTGGGCAGCTTTCTGATATCCCGTCTTTTCAAAATATGCGTGTTTTAACCACTTAACAGTTGAATTTTGGTGAGAAAATTCGTCGGTGCAAGATTCTTCTTGCACCGACATGCCTTTTTTCATGCCTTTCTAGGCATGGTCAGGTAAGGAGTTGGAATATTCGGTGAATATGTATGAGGAGATGCGAGAATGCGGGAGAGGAGAATGAGGAGAATGCCACACGAATCTGTGGCATTCTCCTCATTCTCCTCATCCTCACTAAGGTTGTTTACAGATTCGTGTGACATTCTATTCTCTCTGCCTTCCCCTGCGGAAAGCGGTGTGATGGTCAGTTAGTTAGTTTTTAGCCAAATATCAATATGATTATAATATATCTCTCGAGTAGTAAAATATTAATGAAAAAGTTGTACCTTATTGTAACCTATATGAATTTCGAAATATGAAATTAAATTTTTAGTATGAATATCAACATTTTAAGCATATTCCACGCACATAATCATCAATTTGAAATAATCACTGCCCCAAAGGTAGAGCCACACGCTATCTGACCTGTTATTTTATGGCCCCACATTTGGGGCAGTACAAAGTTAATCAAATGCCTCTTTTGTGTTGTGATTTGACCAAGATTTTGTTTGCAGTGCATGGTCTGGTCGTGGTACCTTTCCAACGACACCTTGTTCTACGCAGCCGGTATCCTGGTGCTGATGCTGTCCTCGCGGCATGGGAAGGTGGCTTCCTTACTAGTGGTGGTCTTCCTGCTGGCCGGCTGGACCACCACAGCCTTGGTTACTCTGCGTACAGGCTATACACTCAGGTTACAAAAATAATCCATTCTATATATAATCATCCTTTCTATACTTCTTCTTCTCTTCTTCATCTTTTTGTAGGCCTTGTGGCCTGTTTTTAAGAGGGATTAGCCTCCTGCGATGTCGATTCCCAGCTATTGACCCATTTCTTTGGTAGTCTGCCCGGGATTCGTCTACCATGGGGTTGCCCGTACTATGGGATATAGGGTAGTCTGGATGGTTCCATTCTCCTCACATGCGCATACCATTGTCGCCTTCGTTGCCTTCCCCACCTAACGACATCTTCGATCTCGCATATTTCCCTGATGCTGGCGTTTCTTATTCTATCTCGACGACTCTTGCCTGATATGCTTCTTAGAGTCTTCATTTCTGACACTCTAAGCACCTTTCTATACATAATATGTAATCATAAAGTAATGATAGTTCATAAAACAAAAATAAAAAAATGGTTTGAAAGAGAGGGTCTGTCAGGAAGCCTAGATGCTTCTGTATCAGATCCGGGAATGCGGTGGAACAACTTTCAATATACATAATAATTATTTTAATATGAAAGAAGATGGCAGTTTGCGGCGTACCTCAGATTTTCTTCCTGTTTATAAGTTTTGGAACCTTTGCATTTTGTTTTCATCAGATTATTTTTTTGTTGGGGCTATTTTCCACCACCTCATATAATAATTTTTATACAAAAGCAGATGGAAGTCTGAGCATCTTAGGGCTTATGATCGGGCATTCAGCTGGCTTAAGTGATCACTTTATAAATGCCTTGTTGTGTACATATATAACATGGTGATGATGTCGGTAACAACAAAACCCGGTTACTGGTCAAATAAAATAATCATGCATTTTTAATTTATGTTTTATTTCGTAAATATCAATATTTCTTAAAATATATTGGGACACGTGTTTTGATGCATTTCGTATAATTTTCAAACACCGTATGTGGAATGCATCGAAAATGATATATGGCTTCTCTGACCAAAGTACATCCAAACGTGTGTTATAAAAGACACATTATAACCAGCTTATGCTGTAGTTCATTTAAGATCTAAATATGACTTATTCAGTCAAAATACATAACAATCATTTAATGTTTTTTTTTTAGTATTGAAAATCCTCTCTCACACTACGATGATATTTATGACAAGCCGTGGACTCGGGTGGGACCGTACTTAGCAGGCTTGGGGGCTGGTTGGGCGCTCAGCAAGTCTAATTGCTGCCTTATTATTTCTAAGGTAAAAACCATTATTATTTTTCTGAAAAAAATCAGTTAAATAAATTAATTTGCCTGAACAGGGGATGGTGTAATTCATAAAGATGGCTTTTAAATTTGCGATACTGATTATTGGTCCTTAATCCTTTAAGTGCCAGGAGGTATTAGTAAGGCTGTTCCCGGTAAGCATTTTGTAACACATTTCATAGAAAGTATTATATATTTTTGTATATATCGCTTACTCCTTTCAACAACGTCATGTATCAAAAAACTTGATTTTTCAGGAGATGGTTTTTGAAGTTTAAAATATAATGAAATGTATTTAAAATAAATATCAAGCCACTTATTGAACTTTTCACTGTGCAACAGATCTTTTTAGGTAAAACCTGAATGTTTTTTCTCCATATGAAATATATTCAAAAAATACCTTTTCTTCAAAATGCAAAAGCAACACTTTCTGCCCTGTAGCGGGTAAATATTAAGTTAAAAATATGCCGCTTTTGCTGGGATATAGTACATTTTCTGGGCATTCCGAAAACATGCACAACTGAAAATTGACGATTTTTGATATATGACGTTGAAAGGAGTGAGCGGTATATTCAAATGATATTATGAAGATTTACCAAACAATATATACATGTGTGGTGTTGAATATATATATACATATATATATATATATATATATATATATATATATATATATATATATATATATATATATATATATATATATATATATATATATATATATATATGTATATGTATATGTATATATATATATATATATATATATATATATATATATATATATATATATATATATATATATATATATATATATATATATATATATATATATATATATATATATATATATATATATATATATATATATATATATATATATATATATATATATATATATATATATATATATATATATATATATATATATATATATATATATATATATATATATATATATATATATATATATATATATATATATATATATATATATACGTGTTGTACATTTAAAATTAGTGCTTGACATAGGAACAAACTAGCACCAAGGTGAGCTAGTTTTGTTTAGATTGTGACAAGAGTAGGCAGAGAGAAATGAGCGCCACACCAATATACCTTTGCAAACAATATTCATCTCTTCCACATTCATGTATATCCTCAAATACATACCTGCCAATTATTTCAACTTTCGACCTGACCATGCTCAAGTATTTAAAATATTTGATCATGCCAAGTTTTCCTTAGTCTTCTTCTACTTCTATTACCAACCACATTTGAGGCAAAAATTTGTTTTACTGTTCTTCGCTCATTTGATTTACATGCCCAATATCGATGAATACATTATGACAGCTCAGATAAAGTGACCTTTCTGTAATGTCGGAGGTTGTCAATTCCACTGTATCCATGGTCGCCAGGTTGCAATTCTAAAAACACCCATTAGTCAGTCATATGCATTTGTGAAGTCATTCCTGTGTATGTGCCAGACATTAATTTTAGTGTGCAAGGATATTCTTTTACTATCTTATTTTTTCAGCCGATGTCATTCTCGCTGTGGATGCTGTCACTATCCACTCTGGGTAGCATAGTATACGGACTGTACGGTACAAACCTGGGTGTGTACGGCTCTGTGGCATATGTGACTGTAACACACACGGCTTGGGGCATGGCAGTAGCGTGGATTATGGTCGCTTGCGTCACGGGATATGGAGGTAAGCAAGAAAACCAGACATAATGTATAATAGGGCTCCGTAATCAATGGTGCATAGGGCACTGCATCAAATTGATGAGATGTTAAGTTGATTGTTAACCCTTTGAGTGATAAGTTTTAATGAGGATTTTATTTGTCCGCCTCCGTAGTGTAATGGTCAGCACGCTCGGCTACCGTTCTGGAGGCCCCGGGTTCCATTCCCAGGGGGGGTCAAATAAATATAAGTGATTTTTTCACTGTAATATTTATTCAATATGGACTGTTACCTGAAGCGGAGGGCTGATCACCTTTCCTTCATGTGTAAACGGTCAAGATAACACTGCGTTTATATGACGCAGTGCCCTATGCATCACTGGGATGCGGATAAGGGTTTGAATTAATTTTATTTGGAAAGAGGCAGTTTTTTTAGTATCTTCGAAAATGTACAATATTTTCCAGATTTTATGATTTTTTTTTATTGAATGTTAGACTAAGAGAATTTTTAACTACTTTAAAACTGATCTTTTAGATACACAATGGTTTTCTTTTTCATCTAGTATTTCTATTACTACTTATTACTACGTATTACCACTAGTATTTCATATACTGGTGGTCCGTTCTGGAGGTCCCGGGTTCGATTCCCAAGGGGGGTAGAATAAATATTAGTGATTTTTTCACTGTAATATTTATTCAATATTGCCCTGGACTGGGACCTGAAGCGGAGGGCTGATCACCTTTCCTTCATGTGTAAACGATCAAGATAACACTGCGTTTATATGACGCAGTGCCCTATGCACCATTGGGGTGCGGATAAGGGTTTTATTATTTATTATTTCATATACTACTGCTTTTATGGTGAAATCAGTTTGAGCTATTTCGTCGCTGAAGTGCCCGTACCATTTATTATTTATTATAGAAACAAATGGCAGGCTCATGGCGTATTTGGGTAGACACTCGAATGCAAAACTGGCGTCGCGAATTCGATTCCCGCCAAGTGCAAAACAAATTCAAGAACGATTTATTTTCAATTGATCTGGGTGTTGTGATGTATTTTTCACATTTCCACACCTTCCCTTATATACCTTCCCTAATAACTGCCTCCGTGGTCTAATGGTCAGCCTGTTTAGCTACCATGCCGGAGGTCCCAGGTTCGATTCCCAGGGGGGGTGAGAATAAATATTAGTGATTTTACACTCTAATATTTATTTAATATTACTCTGGACTGGTCCCTGAAGCGCAGGAGTGATCACGTTGCCTTCATATAATTAACGATCAAGATAACATTGCGTCAATACGATGCAGTGCCCTATGCACCATTGGGTGCGGATAAGGGTTAGAAGAGGAAGAATCCTTAATAACCTACCTGCAGACAAGCCTCTAATAGAGGCTTTGCGGGGTATTCTTTTTAAAAACATCCAAATTTATTATAATTAGCTTTCACAGTATGTAAAATAAGTATCAAAGATTTTTTGCATTTTTCAGGTGTAGTGAATAGTATTCTCTCTTGTCGGTACCTGTATCCGTTGAGTAGACTGGGCTACTGCGCTTATTTGCTCCATCCTCTGCTACTAAAATGCATCTTCACTTCAGCAGGCGCAGTTCTACACATATCTCCCGAAACTATTGTGAGTAACCCCTTTGTTCCTTTTTATAAAAATGCACATTTTATTTTACATTACATTTTATTTTTTGAATTTATGGAAACTTGCAATCTGGACCTTCTGCCATCGTAAAGGTGGAAACTGACCGGAGCATTTCATCATAACATAACGTCGTAACATCGCTCGCGGCGAGCAACGCTGAGCATCCAAAACTATGGATGGAGCGCTCGGCTCGCTCTACTGACTGCCTGAATGCTCGAATCGTAATGAGTTATGTTATGACGAAATGCTCCGGTCAGTCTAAACCTTAAGGAGGCCTGGGTGTCTTATATTACGGCCTATCCGTTTGGCTTATATTGTGTTACTTTATTTACAAACTATTTAGAATATTTTATGTATAAAAAATTAAGTACTACGCCTCCAACCTATCCTAAGTTTATAATTTAGTTATCTTATAAAACCTGCTGATGACAGTCAACAGTCCCCCTTCTCCTGAGGAATTTTATGTGGTTTTTTCCCAGCAATGAGCAAATGCTGAGAGGTTCCTGATTGGCCCACACTAGATTATCCCTCCCGTTCCCAACACAGATTCAAATTAAAACATATTGAACTAGCTAAAAGAAACAAAAATCCACTCAATGATCTATAAACCTTGTACATAATAAGCAAGGTAAATAATAAATGCAATTCCCATCTAAAAATTTTAAAATGTAATATATTTAAAATTTAATTTTTTTTAACACTTATGTATGGAAGTGTAGCATGGAGTTGGCAAAAGAAGGATGAAAACAGACTGAATGCAGTCAAAATGCGATCCCTCAGACGAATGTGTGGCAAAACAATGTTTGATAGATATTCGAATGTTGAAATAAGGAATGCAAGAATTTATTGATAAAATTTAGAAAGGTGTGTTGAGATGGTTTGGACATGTGGAAAGTATGAGTGAGGAAAGAACGGTTAAACAAATTTATGAGGTGAATGTAGTTGAAAAAAGAAACAGAGGAAGACTGAGGAAAACTTGTCACAATCAGGTATGTCAAATACTTGAAAGCGGCCAGGAGTCGTAATAATCGTCGGGTATGTATGAGGAGATGCATGATGTAGAAGAGGCGAAGAATGTTTGCAAAGACAGAGTGGTGTGGGGTTCGATTCTCTCTACCTACCACTGCGGGGAAGCGGCGTGATGGTTAGTTAGTTAGTTTAGAAGAAGAAAAAGACTTAGATAATATTTAAATTTAAGATACACTTTACAAAGTAAAAGCACATTTAAATAAAATTTATAGAAAGTTTATAGTTTGATTATCTCATGAAATCCAGCTTTTCAGTTCGGCAATCAACATATTGATGACAAATTGTGTTTTATTTTTCAGTTGGTAAACTTTGTAGGTTTTACCGTGATATCCTTCACTGCAGCTCTCCTCGTCTCGGTTGTGTTCGAGGCTCCGGCAGTTTCCTTACTGAGACTGATACATCCCAAGAAATGGACCTCCGAATGTACCACGGAGTATTCATAGCATTTCAATATACATATAACCTTACATTACGGGACATTTGTAAAATTTACAACGGACATTTAATCTGTGGGGAACACTAAGGAAACATGTCGCTCACTCCTTTCAAGAACGTCATAAATAAAAAAACTTCATTTTTCAGGAGAACATTTTTAAAGTTTAGAAATATAATACAATACAATGTATCAAAAATAAATATCAAGACACTTATTGAACTTTTTACTGTGCAACAGATCTTTTTAGGTAAAACCTGAAGGTTTTTTCTCCATTTGAAAAATATTTAGTATATTCAAAAGAATAATTAAACAATATGTTTTCTTCGAAATGCAAAAACAACACTTTTTGCCCTGTAGTGGGTAAATATTAAGTTTAGAATATGCCGCTTTTGCTGGGATATAGTACATTTTCTGGGCATTCCGAAAACATGCATAACTGAAAATTGACGATTTTTTATTTATGATGTTCTTGAAAGGAGTGAGCGATGTATAAAAATGTAGTAATAACTAGCATGTTTCTTAATTTTTCACCCATATTTTATATAAAGTTCTCAAAAAATATATCGCAATTATTTTTGAAGTGCTTTTAATGAACATTTTTGGTAAAATATGAGTTTTTCTTATCGTCAAACATTTTATAGTCCTTCCTAGGTTAAGGTACATTGAAACATGTCCCATGTCTAGAGTTAAACACAAGTTAATTTTGAATATCTTTTATTTTTATTATTATACAATGTACAGTTTGTAATAAACATAAAAAAACATGTGATTTGCATCACTTTATTGTAATAATCCCAGATAAAATCATTGAAGTAACAGGAAAAGGCGATTGTATTGAAAAACCAAATTAAATAACTGATCACCTTGCCTTCATATAGTCAACATTCAACTTAATATTGCAACAATTTAATGCAGTGCCCTATGCAACATTGATTGCAGATGACGATAACAAGAAGAAATATTTATAAATATACTTCGGACGGGAAAGGTATTTCTACCCATTTGGTTGATTGATGCTTAAGGACGGGAAGGGTATTTTTACTTTCTGCGCTAGCCCCATTTCAAAGGCAGAAAAAAAATCATCCAATGACTATTATATACAAATATCTTTGTTAAAGACTCTGTTAAACTACATATATGTGCATAATTATTAAATCCCGTATCCAGCAGTATGCAAGCATAAAAATACCCGTCTAAAGTGTGTTATATATATGAGAAATTGAGAAATTTTATCTGTGATTATTGTTTTCATATCGTTTGATCATTTTAAAAATTACAAATCTCTTTCTTATACTATTAAATATTTACATTAATTTATTTATCTAAAAAATAATCATTACACATTATCCTAAAAATATTTAATATGCTTTCTCTAAAGACCTGTACACATCAGCAGTGTATATATGACAGGCGTCGTGGCGTTATTGGGTAAACGCTCGACTGCAAACTAGCGTCGCGGGTTCAATTCCCGCCATTTGCAAAATAAATTCAAGAAAGATTTATTTGTAATTGTTCTGGGTGTTCGTGATGTATTTTTCGCATTTTCATTCCCTATCATTACTATCCTACCTGCAGACAAGTCTCTCAAATTAGAGGGTTTGCGGGTTATTCCTTTAAAAAAAATGAAAAAATGTTTTTGAAAACACCAAAATTTCAACAAAGAAATTGTTTTTAAACCGGAGACTTATCAAGTGATGTGTTCATATAACTGACAATTTAATCTAATGAAAACAATACGGTTATTATCAATTGTTATAATAATTTCTCTACAATTTAAAAATAAATTTAATCTGAATGAGTAATAATTAATATTTTACATCTTCTTGTTTTAAGATATGAATATCACACGGTGCAATGTAATCTTAAGACTACATTTGATGAACTATATTAGCTTAAAACTAAAAAAATCTTATCACAAAACTCTTCATTTTAAAATCCTAATTTTAAATTAGAAAAACCTGACATTTGATCATTCTACTATTGATAGATTGATTTATTGTTCAAATTCGAAACACAGTGCTTGAATCACTAGAATTCCGTTAGAGACATCTATGGTGAGATAAAAGAAGCTTTTTTACTAAGCAGAAACTCTTCCATTTATATGTGAGGTCCGATTCCTGGATTATAATCACATACATGTTTCTCACGTATGTGATTATAATCCAAGATTCAGACCTCAAATACAAATAAAAGAGTTTCTGCTCAAAAAAAAGCTTTTTTTTATCTCACTATAGATTGATATATTTAATATCAAATGTGATATAATGATATGACCATATTTTAGTTGTTTAAAAATAATGATTTTGTAACAACAAGGCACGTTGTTATTCACACATTCGATTTTGATATTTGAATGACGTTTGACATAAAAATTAGACAAATTTTAACAGGATTTTTGAATATAGGTACCAATCTGCTTAAAGTGACAATAACTGGTTTCTTTACCCTGTAATCTCTATGTGATAATCACTGAATAAAAACTGAATAATGGAATATCGTGGAGCTGTTTTGGACTGCCCAAAATAGGGACACGTTCTCACAAGTGATAGTTAACGTCGGGGAGACCCAACACGACACGTAAATAAGAAGATTTACTTGTATAAAACTGTTTAAAAAACATTGTTTGAAATGTCTTAAATGATGTCATATTTTATATTAAAAGTCCCATTCATTCCTTCTCCATTTCTCCAGTCGCCCTAATAACTTAGTATGTAATCAGTGTACAAAGTATTAATTCTAGAGTGCTTAGCTGACAAGACATCGCAATAAAATACATAACCTACTTACACAGATATAAACCTTTTGAGTTTACTCAACATAATTGTATATACCATACATATATATGCAATTTATTAAAAAAGGATCTTTCAGTACCCATGGAGCAATTTTTATTAAATTTATATAATGAAAATTATTACATTTCATTGACTTGCATATTTAAATAAAACACTTGTATAAGGATTTCTTTTGATTTCACAAGTTTGTATTTCCATCCCTTGGTGAGAACATATCACTCATTCCTTTCAACAACATCATATATTAAACGTATTAAAAATAAATATCAAGCCACTTATTGAACTTTTTACTGTGCAACAGATCTTTTTAGGTAAAACCTGACTGTTTTTTCTCCATTTGAAAAATATTCAGTTTATTTTAAAAAAATATTTAAACAATACATTTTCTTCAAAATGGAACAACAACACTTTCTGCCCTGTAGCGGGTAAATATTAAGTTTAAAATATGCCGCTTTTGCTGGGATATAGTACATTATCTTCGCATTCCAAAAACATGCACAACTAAAATAGACGATTTTTGATATATAACGTTGTTGAAAGTAGTGAGCGAAGTGTCTTATTTATAATTCAAACATCACATTATTCCACAAATTTAATGCCAAATAAAGAAATAGTATTAATGACATATGGTTATTTTTATGAAGATTGTACGTTTTCTCTTCTCATTTTTGTGCAATCATCGTATGATGCATTTATTTTAGAAACTAAATAAATAGTCTATTGGTATCTTTAATGCACATAATATTAATATGATATCATTGAGTAAACCCAATAGATCTGATCTCTGCGCTTCATTAAAACTATCACTGTATCTTCTTCCTCCTATTTGGTGCCAGGATTTTCAGCATTGTGACCACCGGAGCTTCGAACGCTAGCGATATTACAAAGGAAAGTAGGAAGGAAGCCACCATCTGACCCAGGAAGATGATTGCCTGAAAATAAAAACATGGATAGTGTAATTTTTTTGTAGTCAGAAATAGAAAATAAATGGTAGGATAATGTTTCCCATATATTTGAAAACATATTTGACTCTTGCATTTTTTACATCAATATTTTTCTGTATTTCTATTTATAATATTATTTTTGACAACTCATCAAAGATGAAGAAAAATATGGAAGTATGGGCATTTACGGGGCTGACAACTGTCATAGGCTGGTTACACGTGTGTAAAGTGATCACTTAAACCAGCCTATGATGGTCGTCAGCCCCGTAAATGCCCAGACTTCCATATTCTTCTTCATCTTTGATGAGATGTCAAAAAATAATATGATAATAACTCCTGTAATTGGAGATAATCCAGATTTTGTGAACAAGTATTTGGACACACTCAAATGTTCTATTTATAATAGTCAATTTTAAGCATATCTTTGTAATTTTTTCATATTTACCTATACATTCATGCATATTTTTATATAATTTCATATAAGTTTAGAAATAAAATAGATTTTAAGTGAATTTATAAAGTTATTGAACAAAATTAAAGAAAAAATATGTACACTTATAACCATATTTTGTGTGTGGATTGCTTATCTACGTACCCATAAAAAAAGGAAAAAGGTTTGGAATGTCTATTTCAGTTAAACGTATATTTATGGTAAATATATTTGTTTTAAATATAAGTATAAAATACTCAAAACACACTTTATCCTGACAAAAATATTGTGTTAAGGCTGTAGGGGAAACCTTCAATTATGCAATTAAATTTTTAAGTCATATTACCCATTTATCAGTGATATGCCGCCTAGCGTGAATTCCGTGCTGGGGGAAATGTTACAGTACGCGCCTGATGCGCACGCCACACCCAACGTGTTAACATATTATTTGCAGGAAACGCTTTTTTTTTCTTTATTTTAAATTATTTTGCATTATACAAACATGACATAAATTCAAATACAAAAAAATATTAATTAAATATAAATACAAAAAAAGATTCCACAAAGGCATGGCCTGTGTGTGGGTATACAATATAATTTAGGTAATAGTCAAGGGTATAAGGGTATAGGTATTATAAGTAGAACTAGAATAATACTGTTAAAAGCATCCTTTAGTACTTTTGGTAGGAAGCGGGAGACTCCTATAAGCGTTCTACTTGCTTACTTGGTAGAGCGCGAGAGACGCCACAGATGGAAACTGGGTTTGTGGTTGTTTGTAATTAGTATACTGTGGGTCGGGCCGCAGATTGTCTAGTATAATTGGGTCAAGGTTGATGAAAAAACTGTCTGACAACAATGTGCTAAGATAAAACTTGTGGTCCCGTGGTTAGTGTCGCGGACTCTTAAGTCAGAATTTCTCGGTTCGAACCCACTCTACCACAATTTGATACCTATTTCTAATAATGAGCCGCTTAGGCTCATGGAAATAGTATGAAATTGAAATATTTGTGTAAATAATAAAGACACAAATATTTCTCTTTAAAAAAAAAAAAAAACAATAACAGGTGATGTGAGTTACCATCATAGACTTCCCCAGGTGAAACGGATGGTCGATATGCATGGCGAGGTAGCGTATCACTACCGGATGCACAAGGTACGCGCAGTACGTCACCCTGGAGAAAGGGTACAGGATCGTGGCCGACAGAATGGTGTTAACATAACCTAGAAACATAAAACATATTTTATTATTTCATTTGATATACCAACATTTATAAGAAATACAGAGTAACCTCTCCCAGATTTTATTGTTCCCAGAATCTTACTTGTTATCTTACAATATATATATTAAAAATATGTTCTTTCAGTGTCCACTCACAACAGTGAAGGAGGACTTTTTAGAAAGCTTAACATAGACAGGAATCCAACTTCCCATCCAAGTATCCAGCCTCCTTTCTGAACCGTATTCTAGAATTGCGGTCATAATTTCTAAAATGACAAAGCTGCATTTAGCTAAAGTGCGTACTTAAACAATGAAATTTAATTAATTGTTTTTATTATTTGGTTTGTAAACAAAAATAAAATTTGACACATTTATTTATTGTTTCGGCATTCACTTTGTGGTAAAAGATGATGAAATTGTAAATAAAAACACTTGTTTTTTACCACTACAGTAATATTTATTTCAACGACTAGTTTCGGAAGGTGCAGATGCTTCCATCTTCGGGTCTGAATATAAACTGAATACTGTAAGTTCTTTATTTATGTGATTAATTCGTTCCAAAGTTTTTCGTGTAAAATGAAAAACAGAAACTGAATAGATCTACATACATATATTTAATAAAACATTATTTTTAGAAGTTATTAATCAGATACATACATTATTATTTAAGTGCACTATAAATATATGGTTATATTTAAGTTCAACCTACTGATTTTTTATTTATATTCCTCTATTTTTGGTAAATATTGTAGATTGCATCGGTACTGTTTTGTACTTAGTGTTTTTATTAAGTATCCTACCTTCAGACAAGCCTTTAAACGCTTTGTGGGTTAATTCTTTAATTAAAAGAATACTTTTTTTCAAATCTCTCACATTTTGTGTAAGTACAAATTCACATAAGTCTAAATCACGTAACTAGTAATATATACTTACTGTATAAACAATGTCAATATTCAGACTCGAAGATGGAAGCATCTGTAGCTTCCAAAACTAGTCGTTGAAATAAATATAACTCAAATGGTAAAAAACAAGTATTTTCATTTACAATTTCAGACTTCACACTGTTAAGACTTTGTTTTCTTGGTGCCATAGCGGCTTTGTATGCTGCCTTTATGGCGGCACTCTAGTTACTAAGGGTTTATTTCCCATGAGTTTCATAAGGACCACTATTCTAATTATCAATATTGTAGTTACTCGCCTCCATGACCCGTTGAGCATGCCACAACGATCCAAGATACGGCGAGCGCCCACGCGGTGTGAGACAGCGCGCTGTGTGCTGCAGCAGCCACGGGAGACAGCTGGGTGTTGTACAGTCCATACACGAGGTACAGGAGCACCAGAGTCGATAGCAACCATCCCATGAACACTGTCAACTGGGAAGAACATATTAGTAAACACCCTCTTTTACTAGAAAGAGATGGGAACGTACAAGCTTGTAAATTAATACCTATATATTATCTCTCATATCGCCCACTCCTTTCAAGAGCGTCATAAATAAAAAATTGTCAATTTTCAGTTGTGCATGTTTTAGGAATGCCCAGAAAATGTACAATATCCCAGCAAAAGAAGCATATTTTAAACTTAATATTTACCCGGCACAGGGCAGAAAGTGTTGCTTTTGCCTTTTGAAGAAAAGGTATTGTTTAATTATTTTTTTAAAAATACAAAATATTTTTCAAAAAGAGAAATAACCTTCAGGTTTTACCTAAAAAGATCTGTTGCATTGCAAAAAGTTCAGGAAATGATATGAAATGATGTTCAGGAGTTCAGCTTGTTATTTATTTTTAATACATTGTATTATATTTTTAAACCTTAAATACGTTCTCGTGAAAAATCAAGTTTTTTGATTTATGACATCCTTGAAAGGAGTGAGCGATATGTAAGAAGAATTCCATGCCGACTTATGTAGGTCCGTCATTGACTGAGGCTCAGCAGTGTGTGGCCAAATACCGCTAGTTTTATAATAATTTGATGAACCGATAAGAAGCCTTGGCATATGCTTACTTACAATAGGTCAATTTACAAGATTACCAAAGTTCTAGAACTTAACACATTGACTTCCAACTATGAATTAACCCGTAGATTGCGTTCTTTGCTAGAACGCTGACTAAGAGTTATCTCGTACTGTGTTTACTTGCCATATTCCTGCAGCTACGATAAAATTCCTAGTATATCAGTGCTAAAAATTAATGCTGGCTTACATAAACAGAATTTTTTTTGATAAATGAACAGAAAATATGATTATGTACTGTAATTAGAGTTTTTAATAATAAAATATGATTAAATGATATAGGCTTTTTAGATCGGAATTCTGAAAATTGCCGTGAGAGTCAACGTGTTTCAAAATGTGCTTCAAAGCCATGTTGAATTTTGGGTTGTGACATTCACAAGGTTATAGGTATCTTGGAGTAATCTTATCTTGGAGTATCTTGGAATAATAATAGATAAGTTGGAATAATCAGTGGGTATGTATGAGATGTCGCCTCTGTGGTGTAATAGTTAGCAAGTTTAGCTATCGTGCTGGTGGTCCTGTGTTCGATTCCCAAACGAAAAGGTATTCTGGAGTTGGCTTTCGAGTGACGTGATGGTTATTAGCCAATGATTTTTGTTCAGTAATCATTATAAGATACCAAGATAAATATTAATAATAGTAATAATAAAAAATAATAATTCATGGATGCTGCAAAGAGAAAACATGGTTCGAAGACATGGCCTAGGTGACGTTGTCCATGACAGAAGGACATACAACCTGAGGACAAGGAGAGCTGACCCCAGCAGTCTACAAAGACGATAAGTTGGGATGTGGCCAGGAAGAAGAATCATTACAAGATACCTTTGACATCCGTATTCTGCAGTTGGTTTTGAAGAGTAGCCACCCGGCGGCCATTCCTATCAGGTAGGGCCCGAGGCGGGTCCACGGCTTGTCATAGATCTTGTCAAAGAGGGCCAGGGGGTCGTCGGTGGAGGGCATGTGGTTGTTAGACCAAGCGATGTAGCCAGTGGTCAACCAGGAGGATATGAGGAACAAGGTTAGGGCGCCAGCTGCGGTCTTGAAGTGACTGAAAAGCAGGCTCAAAAAATCAAATTTGATTTCAATATAGATTTTTTTTTTAAATATTAAATTGTGTACATTTATTTAAAAGAACAATTATAAACATATTTAAAATATTTTTTTGCAGAGCCACCAAGCCACCTTGTGTGGCTAATTATTTTTTTGATATCTCATCAAAGATGAAGAAGAATATGGAAGTCTGGGCGTTTACGGGGCTTACGACCGTCATAGGCTAGTTTAAGTGATCACTTTACACACGTGTAACATTCACCAATTCTACCCATTATTGACAACCACACTACTCAAAATTCTTGGAAGTTCTATATATATGAACCAATTTAGAAACCTTGTTCATGAATCACTAGAACTTCACTGTTTGTTTTAGAGTTCTTTTTACATACATTTTTTATTGTTTTTATCCATTTAAACCTAATATACACACGAAAAAGAGAGAAAAATTAAGAATATAAACATTTTACAATTTTCATAAAATTAACTCTTGATCATTTGCCCGTTCCTTTATTTTGCCTTTGTTTCATATTTTATTTTAACCTCTTACATCCGTCGGCAATAAATTAAATATGTTCGGAATGATATATTGCAGTGTTCGACTCCCATATTTATTGTTAATTCTTGGGACTATCAAACCTTCATTGTGTGTAAATCATGTATCATGGCTGTGTACTAAAATATATTCACAAAGTCCCTATTTTTAAATGCGTGTCTGCAGTAGGATAGTAAGGATAGGGAAGGTAAATGTGAAAAACACATCACAAACTTTCATACCAATTGAAAAATAAATCTTTCTTGAATTTATTTTGCAATTGGCTGGAATCAAACCCGCAATGCCAGTTTCACAGTTGAGCGTATAGTAAGCCACAATTTTAGTATTGACTATACGTATAAGTTTTACAAGTAAAAAAAAAACTAAAAAAAACTCACTCCCTAGATACAGTTTTGTTCGGAGAAACTCACTCATTGACAGGTTAAGAAACAATATGTACCAGTTACACATAACAGGGTGGAAGGATTTAAAAAGTTAACTAATTAGTCAGTTAGTTGGTCAGATTAGTAGTTGGTACATCTCTAATTGCTGTGAATACATACCTTGCTGCCAAAATAAGGATGACTGCTCCAACCACGTAAAACTGCGAATCGTCAGCGAGATACCAACTCCACAGCATACACTAGAAATAATAAAAACTCATAAAAAAACTAATAGTCTTGTAAAATTAAAAATCAACACTAGAAATAATAAAAACTTACCAAAGTCAGGTAAAATAAATAAACAATAAAGCAATCCACTTTTATTTTCTTTAAATCCAGGTAAAATTTTAAGTACAACATTTTGAGTGTGTCCAAATACTTGTTGACAAAATTTGGATTATCTCCAATTACAGGAGTTATTTTCATATTATGTTTTTGATATCTCATCAAAGATGAAGAAGAATATGGAAGTCTGGGCATTTACGGGGCTGACGACCGTCATAGGCTGGTTTAAGTGATCAGTTTACACGCGTGTAACATTCACCAATTCTACCCATTATTGACAACCACACTACTCAAATTCCTGGAAGTTCTATATATATGAACCAATTTAGAAACTTTGTTCTTGAATCACTAGAACTTCACTAGAGATATCTATTGGTGAGATGTAAAGAAGCTCTTCACTAAGCAGAAACTCTTATATTAGTAAGTGAGGTCCGAATCCTGGATTATAATCACACACATGAGAAACGCCAGAAAATACCATTTTCATTTTTATTATTTAAGCTTATAATTTGACCAGATAATTGATTTAAAACATTTTGAATTGTAGTCAAAATGTTGTATTGTAATTTGTAATTATGTGTACCTTTGATGAAATATATATAAATTCAATTTCAAATTCAAATTCAATGAGTGCCTTGTATACCATTGGGTGTGAAAAATGTTTACGTCCATTTGGAATAGTTGCTCTAGGATAATGAAAGAGAATTATAATGAAAAGGGTCAGTGCTACCATTTGGTCGACGGGGAAGAGAGTGTTGATGTACAGCACATTTCTCCACCAGTACTCCGGGCAGTTGACGTGGTCTTGTGTGGGCGGGTCGAACACCGAGTTGTAGTAGAACCACTTCATGGACACCTCCACCACCCCCAACATGAACATGTACGGTGCTGTCAGTCTGAAATCAGTAATAAAACAATGTTACTATATAAAATGAGTTTGGGATAAAACGATTTGGGTATCATATTTGATGATAAATTGTCATTTGCAGCGCATAACAATGAGATGGTCAACAAAGCTTCTAAAACTCTTGGTTTTGTGATTAGGGCAACAAGGGATTTTAAATCTATTGATGCACTGAAGTCCCTGTATGTTGCTTCAATTAGAAGTCAGTTGGAATACGGCTCCACAGTCTGGTCTCCTCATTATGCTATACAAGCTGATAGCGTAGAGAGAGGATAACACAAGTTCCTTAGATACATTGATTTTAAACTAAATATGCCCATTGTTGAGTTAGATTATAATTGCATAATGAAGCGGCTAAAATTAATAAATCTTAGTAATAGAAGGGTAATTACTGATTTGGTCCTGTTATATAAATTTTTTAAAAAATTTTTGGACAGCCCTGATCTCCTAAATCAAATAAAGCTTAGCGTGCGTCGAAGAGGTACTAGGCAAAAATCTATAATTGGCAGTATTTTTACATAATGCAAACTTTGCCATGTTCTCTACGATTCCGTGGCTTCACATGTTAGCTAATGCTTTTGAAAGTATAGATTTATTTAATATATTGTTATCCACCTTGACTCTATTATACATTGTTTGTGAAAACTCTTAAAAGCGTCTTTTACATACTGTTGGTAGAGAGCAGGAGATGCTTAAAAGCGTTCAATTCTATTATTTTTGGTAGAGCGCAAGAGACGCCAAAAAACATTGTACAGATCGGAATCGGATTTGTAGTTTGTAGACTTGTGATTAGTATAGGTACTGAGAATCGAATCGGGGACCTCTAGCATTTTAGCCAAACGCAGTAACCACTATACCATAAGAAACAGACGGGAATGTGCAAATATCACTCAAAAAGATGTATATCATATGTTCGTACAAAACCTAGTGCTATATTATATGTGAAGTTATTGCTAGAACTACAATTAATAGTGTTCAGTTGTATGAAAATATGCTTGGTTAAAGTCATGTAGAACATAAAATATTTTTATGAATTAGGAGTGAATTACCTGGCAAATCTATAGGCTAGAAGTCCAATGAACTGCAGGACTCCGGATGTAAAACCTTTGGTGCCATTTGTCAGTCGGTCCAAGTTCCCCTTTGCATTGGTACGGAAGTAAATGTATGACACCAGAATGCCGCTGCAAGACAAACAAATCACATGTGATCACTTTATAATGTGTGATTGACAATCACACTACTCAAATTTTTGAGACTCATATATATTATAAATCATGTAATTCACACTCAATTCATGTGTGAGCTTGCGGGAGACAGTTTACCAGAGACCCCTTTTATTTTAACATTTAACTTTAAAAAAATTTAATGACTTTATGTTTAACAATTAACCATTAAAATTTAAAAATTTTTTTTTTTAATTTAACTGAGGCTTTTTTTCTATGTAATGCGGTGGAATGGCGTTCCGGCACTTTTTTCACGGATACATATATATATTTTTTACCTGGACTGGTACCTGAAGCGGAGGCCTGATCACCTTTCCTTCGTGTGTTAACGATCAAGATAACACTGTGTTTATATGATGTATATATTATGCTTGTCTGCCTCCGTAGTATAATGGTCAGCACGGTTGGCTACCATTCTGGAGGTCCCGGGTTTTCAATCTAATATTTATTCAATATTACCCAGGACTGGTACCTGAAGCGGAGGGCTGATCACCTTTCTTTCGTGTGTTAACGATCAAGATAACACTGTATTTATATAATGCAGTGCCCTATGCACCATTGGGGTGCGGATAAGGGTTTGAATTGAATTGAATTATATGATGCAGTGCCCTATGCACCATTGGGGTGCGGATGAGGGTTTGAAGAAGAGATTCCATCTTTGGACATCTTCGCATATTTTCTTTAGACTGACTTACTGACTTTATACCAATTACACTTTAGATCCCAAAATTCACTCATCATCAGGTACATTTTTAGATTCATTACCTATATTTTATGTTTTCCTTTCTATTGTACATATAACTGTAGAAAGGAAATATTTTTTAAAGAATGTCCTTCAAATCAGGTTCAAAACTATGAAGAAGAAATGTTTACCCGATACAGAAGAACGTATCGACACTGAGCGCTCCATTGGTGACCGTCTGGAACAGGAATTCCTTCTCTACATCCTTGCGCAGCTCTGCGTTGTCCGAGTACTTGAAGGCCACGATGCACGTGTGGCCCAGGATGACCCAGGCCATGGAGATGCTGCGCAGGCCGTGGATGGTCGGGATGGTGTCACTTCCCACCGTCTGATCGCATATCGTCCTCATGTTGGAGATCACCGAGAAGGAGAGGATCAGCTCGGAGAATATGTCTGGAAGGATAGCAAATCAAATGTAACAAATGTACAACATTTTTTGTGTGATTTTTTTTAGGTAATATACCCAAAATTAAACAAGGCTTGAATTATACTTTTATTTACATATATACTCCTTTCAACGACATCATATATCAAACATCGTCAATTTTCAGTTGTGCATGTTTACGGAATGCCCAGAAAATGTACTATATCCCAGCAAAAGTGGCATGTTTTTAACTTAATATTTACCCGCTACAGGACAGAAATTGTTGTTTTTGCATTTTGAAGAAGAGGTATTGTTTAATTAATTTATTGTTTAATTTTTTAAATAAACTTAATATTTTTCAAATGCAGTGTAAATATTCAGGTTTTACCTAAAAACATCTGTTGCACAGTAAAAAGTTCAATAAGTGGCTTGATATTTATTTTAAATACATTTCATTATATTTTTAAACTTTAAAAACCATCTCTTGAAAAATCAAGTTTTTTGATAAATGACGTTGTTGAAAGGAGTGAGCGATATATGATAAAATGTGACGCATTTCGTCTTATTAAGACATTATCAAACTCTCTAATTTTCAATTATCAAACACTCTATTGTTTGATAATGTCTGATATGGAACTTCCAAGAATTTGAGTAGTGTGGTTGTCAATTATGGGTAGAATTGGTACATGTTACATTTGTGTAAAGTGATCACTTAAACCAGCCTATGACGGTCGTTAGCCTCATAAATGCCCAGACTTCCATATTCTTTCATTAATTGATTCGGCAGTCACTTTGTGGTAAAACTTATCCATTTTTAATTTAAAAAATACTTAGTAAATACCACTAACTCTTAAATTTTACAGTTCTATTACTACTACTACTATTAAATAATAATAAAAATGAAATAAATAAATAAAAATAAGAAACAGCCCCTACCCCTCTTCAACCTTCAACGTCCCAAGGAGCCAACTCTTAAATTTAGAATTAGCTTCACATACGGTGTTTGAAAATGATGCGGTAGTAATTGTCCTGACGAAGAGACGGGTATGTCTCGAAACCGGTAGACATAAAAATCTCGGTGAGTGGTTATATACTTATATTATTAACGTTTTTGTAAAAAAATAAAAAAGTAAAAATGACTAACCACAAAGTAAATGCTTTAAATAAGAATAATTTTGAAAATATAAGTGATTTTTTCACTGTAATATTTATTCAATATTACCCTGGACTGGTACCTGAAGCTGAGGGATGATCACCCTTATTTCATGTGTTAACGATCATATAACCCTGCGTTTATATGATACAGTGCCCTATGCACCATCGGGTACGGACGGGGGTTTGAAGAAGAAGAAGAAGAAAGAAAAAAATTGTTTTTTTTTTTCCAAATATTGACGTATTTACTCGCAAAAGTTTCATTCAAAATTCACAACAGGATATTTTTGAGTATTTATTTATTAACTTGGCGTTTAATTTGTAGAACTCCATTTTAATTTATGTATTAATTTTAAATCAAACACAATTTTTTTTTTTTTGAGTCTACTAAGTTAACTAACAACTTAGTAGACTCAAAAAATCTGTGTTTGATTTAAAATTAATACATAAATATTTTTGAGTTGTCATAATCTACATATTGCAGCTAGAGATGTGATTATCTTAAAACATTATAATTTGAGTTCCTAAATGGTTTACTTCATAACGAAATTCCGCTCGGTAAAATAATTACCGAGAACCTGTAAAAATTGCGTCACTTGGAGCAAGTTGATTACAGATTACTTCATTCACCAACGAAGGTTGCCACTTTATTAAGTATGTACTCGTAAATCAACTCGAGAATGTATTTTTAGCAAGACAATTTATTTATTTGTTTATTTTTCACCATACAGATACAGTTAAACCTCGATATAACGGGCGTCTATTTGACGAACTTCGGATGTAACGCACAAAAATACGATCAAATGTAAAATAATCAAAACGTCCTCTTAAAACATTGACTGCCATTTTTTTTGTTCAGGAATTGGACAGCCTTACATTTAAAAAAGTATATAATTAAAAATGGTTACATTAATAAAAAATAAAGCCAATTACAAAATCCCACAATTAGAAAAAAATAGAAAAAATGATCCTTGGGGCTTCATATTTTTATTGTAGGTTTGTTTTGTTATTTGAATGCATAATTTACATTACAGTTTTCAGAGAAAAATCAGTGCTAACTTCAGTATTTTGTCCAGGGGGCTACACGGAAAGTGCATACATTTACATTACATGGTAAACGTCAAGGATATCCAATTCCAATCCATGATTGGAGTTATATTTAACTCATGCAACTTCTTGACCAAATACAGCGTGCGTTAAATATAATTCACATGGCATTCAACGCGTTAATATTACACATGCTTAAATTCAAGTGTCGCCGCGTGTAAACAATTTTTAGTGGTCATTATAATCACAAATTACATATGTCTCAAAACATAAAAAGTAGAAACAAAACTTGATTCCTTCTTCAAAGCAGGATTACCGAAAGCAAGCGCGTCGATATCAAACAGCAACAAATATATTTTGTGTATGTTTTGTATTTTTTATTTATATCTAAATACAGTGTGCATATTTTCAAAAAACCCTTTTTTTACCTCACGGTAGTAGACAATTTTTACACAATATATTACATACTTTATGATAAAATAATATGTTTTCTCTTTTTAAGTATATTATTGATTCGAAAAGTACTCATCTAAATAAAGGATGAACATATAAAACAAAGAATTTTACATTAGCCTGAAATATTGTGATAATTATTGCTTTATAGTTAGGAAGTGACACATCGTTCACTCCTTTCAAGAACGTCATAAATCAAAAAAACTAGATTTTTCAGGAGAACGTTTTTAAAGTTTAAAAATATAATACAATGTATTAAAAATAAATATCAAGCCACTTGTTGAACTTTTTACTGTGCATCAGATCGTTTTAGGTAAAACCTGAAGGTTTTTTCTCCATTTGAAAAATATTTAGGATATTTAAAAAAAATAATTAAACAATACCTTTTCTTCAAAATACAAAAACAATACTTTCTGCCCTGTAGCGGGTAAATATTATGTTTAAAATATGCCTCGTTTTCTGGGATATAGTACATTTTCTGGGCATTCCGAAAACATGCACAACTGAAAATTGACGATTTTTGATTTATGACGTTCTTGAAAGGAGTGAGCGATATTCCAGATATCGCGCGAAATCATTGCCGAGGTTTTGCTTGCGGTATTTTAAAACTTTTTTTATAAAACTGACTTTTGGCTTCAACAGACACCACTGCCCCCCAAATGTCCGTTATATCGAGGTTTTACTGTTATTACAAATTACAAATTACGAATTTAAATATAATATTGTAATTTTATTTAAAACCCTTATCCGCACCTAATGGTGCATAGGGCACTGCATCAAATTGACGCAGTGTTATCTTGATCATTACTTACATGAAGGCAAGGTGATCACTCTTGCGCTTCAGGAACCAGTCCAGGGTAATATTAAATAAATGTTACAGTGTTAAATCACTAATATTTATTTTCACCTCCCCCCCTCGGAATCGAACCCGGGACCTCTAGCACGGTAGCTAAACACGCTGACCATTACACCACGGAGGCGGACAATAATATTGTAATACATGTAGTAAATGTATCTTTGAAATAAATATGTATCTATGTATTTATGAAATAAATAAATAAATTGGAATGAAGAAAAAAAAAACAAAACGAAACAAACAAAAAAAAATAATTTCATTAATTGATTCGGCAGTCACTTTGTGGTAAAATCTATCCATTTCTAATTAATGTTTTACTTAATGTTTTACTCTGATAAGAAATAAAAATAAAAAATAAAAATTAAATTAATAAATAAAAATATGAAACAGCTACTACCCCCTCTTCAACCTTCAAAGTCCCAAGGACCCAACTCTAAAATTTAGAATTAGCTTCACGTACGGTGTTTGAAAGTGATGCGGAATGCATTGAAACACGTGTCACAGTAGATTTTAAGAAATAGTGGTATTTACTAAGTAAAACATTAATTAAACAAAAATAAACTTACTGAGTTGCGTAGCTTCTTCAGCGGCTGGCATGGTGAGGCGTTCTTCGGAATTGTTATTGTTATTTGTGATGCTGTTATTGAGACTGTACACAGAAATACCTGAAATTTCATAATTTCAATATTAATTAATAAAGTAATACCTCCGCAGAAATAATTATAATATAAAAGGATTCCATACGGAAGTTGACGTGATATTTGTTTATTTAAAACAAATTAGAACACGCCGGTTGATTTCGTATTGACGTTCGTGCCATAAATGTGAAAGAGCGGTGTAATATTAACCAAATAGTAGTCCTCGTCATCCCAAAATTCATACGTGAATAGAGATAATACAGAAAAATTACAGCCGCCATATGCATTTCGGCTCCGTCTGTACCAAGTATTATAATTTCATGGTACATGCATTCATGGTGCATGTATACATTTCGCTCACTCCTTTCAAGAACGTCATAAATCAAAAATCGTCAATTTTTAGTTGTACATGTTTTCGGAATGCCCAGAAAATGTACTATATCCCAGCAAAAGAGGCATATTTTTTACTTAATATTTACCCGCTACAGGGCAGAAAATATTATTTTTGCATTTTACAGAAAAGGTATTGTTTAATTATTTTTTTAAATATACTTGATATTTTTCAAATGGAGAACAAACCTTCAGGTTTTACCTAAAACGATCTGTTGCACAGTAAAAAGTTCAATAAGTGGCTTGATATTTATTTTTAATATATTGTGTTATATTTTTAAACTTTAAAAACGTTCTCCTGAAAAATCAAGTTTTTTGATTTATGACGTTCTTGAAAGGATTTAGCGATATATATATATATAAAAAAAAATATATATATATATATACATATATATATATATATATATATATATATATATATATATATATATATATATATATATATATATATATATATATATATATATATATACACAGACACACACACACACACACACACTCAAGTCTCAAAAATATGACTAGTTCTCAATCATTAGTAGAATGATGATTGTTACACGTGTATAAAGTGATCACTTAACCAACCTATGACAGATTAGAGGCTTACCATTGGTCATCTTGACCTTGGGGATCCCGTCCATCTTGTTGGATGGAGCCGGAGGAGGGGATGCTGGAGTGTGCGGAGCCTGCTGCAGCCTGGAGCCCAGGGCCAGCTCGTAGAGGCTGCCGGCGATCATCAGCCCGAGCACGATCGCTGAGACGCCTCTGAGGAAACGAAAAACAGTGGTCAATTTAACCCTTCACTGCATGACTTTTTTTGCATGACTGCATTGACAGTTCGTCTTCGAGAGACAAGTGAAGTTATTATTTTGGCGTTCATAGCGCGTCTTTTGGCGAAATTGTGAACTATATACGTGAGTTATGGATGTATCTAATCAGTGACAACAGAGAATGGTTGCTTATATGGTATGTAACAAATTTGATACACTATGCAGTGAAGGGTTAAGGGTCAACATTCAATACTGTGGATTCGAACTAATGGGGGTGTGTTACATTCAGCATTCTACCTATAATTGACAACCATGTCGGTCACTCCTTTCAAGAACGTCATAAATCATAAATCGACAATTTTCAGTTGTGCATGTTTTCGGAATGCCCCGAAAATGTATTATATCCCGGCGAAAGCGGCATATTTTTAACTTAATATTTACCCGCTATAGGGGAGAAAGTGTTGTTTTAAGATATTAAATATTTGTCAAATGGAGAAAAAACCTTCAGGTTTTACCTAAAAATATGTGTTGCACAGTAAAAAGTTCAATAAGTGGCTTGATATTTTTTTTAATACATTGTGTTATATTTTTAAACTTTAAAAACGTTCTCCTGAAAAATCAAGTTTTTGATTTATGACGTTCTTGAAAGGAATGAGCGATGTGTAGAACCAGCGGTGGGCTGCAGGAGCCTCGGAGGGGCTCGGACGAGCCCCTTGTTAAATTAAGAGAAATAATTTTTCCCCGATTAAATCAGTAATCTACCATAAAAAATATGTCAAATCTATATTTTGTCGTTTGAAGTGCATATTAAGTTTTTTATTATTATTTTGATAGTTATTTTGGATAGTTAAACAAATGATACAAAGGTGCAATTCTAGTGAATTCAAGCATTATGTTTCGAATTTGATTAATATATATAGTCCCAAGAATTTTAATGGTGTGGTTGTCAATCATAACTAGAATTGTTGAATGTTACACGTATGTAAAGTGATTACTTAATCCAGCCTATGACTGTCGTAAGCCCCCAACTACCATCTATTTTTATACATACTCCCATATCAATGTGATTCAAACGCGAATGTCGAAAAGTAGAGCTAAAATCGTATAACGTGAATTGAGAGAATGTGTTTTTTGTTGATACTAATAATATGTACATAATATAATATGTAACATCGCTGTAACACATACCCAACGGTTATTTCATGTTATGAAATATCAGTCGTGCCAAAACAATAACCTACATTTTTAATCTTTAAGTATCGCGGTTTTAAAATTCAAAGAGAATAAAAAAAAACTTTATAAAATAAAAGTAAAACTTACTTAAGTTTTTACCGCTTTTATTTTTAGTTATTGATTTGGCGTTTAATTTGTAGAACTCCATTTTAATTTATGTATTAATTTCAAATCAAACACAGTTTGTTTTAGTGTACTAAGTTTTTTTTTATTCTTGGTACTTTTTTCCCAACCAGTTTCGACAAGAACCTTGCTGTCTTCAGGGATACCTCCATATCCATACAAGGTGCTTGTCGAAACCGGTTGGAAAAAAGTACACTCATTAAAAGTTGTTAAAATCAAAGTTTGAGTTTTATATGTGAATTTTTATAAAATTTGCCATAAGGTATAAGAAAAAAAAAACATTAAAGAAATGGATAAAAAATTGTTTGGAACCGTGGAACCTCTCATAACGAGTAATTCGATAACGAGGAAAAAAATGTGAAATAGTTGCTCCCTTAACGAGCGACATTTCGCAAAGAGCAAGTCCCCTTTTCACAACATTCACTTGTGAGTCAGGACTTCTGTGCAAGTCAAAAAAAAAAGTTTCGCTTAACGAGTAAGATTCTAGAACGAATTATGCTCGTTAGTTATGTAGAATAGTGTGGTTGTCAATGTAAAGCAACTACGAAAACAATGGTATGCGTATGCGAGGAGAATGGAACCATCCAGACTCCCCCACATTGCACTGCACGGCCAACCCCAAGGTATTTATTTGTTAATTTTTCAAAACAGATTACATACATAAGTCATATATATATATATATATATATATATATATATATATATATATATATATATATATATATATATATAAAAATATATATATATATAAATATATATATATATATATATATATATATATATATATATATATATATATATATATATATATATATATATATATATATATATAAATATTTATTTATATATATATATATATATATATATATATATATATATATATATATATATATATATATATATATATATATATATATATATATATATAATATTCCCGATGAGTAATTTCTATTTCTCATTTTGGGATTATCGCTTACTCCTTTCAAGAACGTCATAAATATAAAATCATCAATTTTTAGTTGTGCATGTTTTCGGAATGCCCAGAAAATGTAATATATCCCAGCAAAAGCGGCATATTTTAAATTTAATATTTACCCCCTACAGGGCAGAAAGTGTTGTTTTTGCATTTTGAAGAAAAGGTATTGTTTAATTATTTTTTTAAATATACTAAATGTTTTTCAAATGGAGAAAAAAACTTCAGGTTTTACATAAAAAGATCTGTTGCACAGTAAAAAGTTCAATAAGTGGCTTGATATTTATTTTTAATACATTATATTATATTTTTAAACATTAAAAAGGTTCTCCTGAAAAATCATTTTTTTTTTTTATTTTAATAAAGTTATAAAAAAGATTTTTAAAATAACCAAAAAATACAAGGCAAAATATAAAAACAATAAACAGGTATAATAAATAGGCATAAGAAGGATATTTAAAAGAAATAAATGAGAAAAACCTTAGGTAAGAAGCATATTTAAAATAAACAAATGAGAAAATATAAAAACACATAAGGTAAAAACAAAATAAGAAAATATGACTAAACACTACATATATCGTAGTCGTACAGGAGAAAGTGACCAACTAACAAACAGTAAAATGTTCAGGAGGGCCATTTAAGTCACTTTTGCTTGGCAACAAAATAAACATCAATGCAGTTAGTCATTTTTAACAAGTCAATATATTATACTTCCAAGTTTAAAATCCTGTGGGATTTTTTTTAGGGCAATATTAAGCTAGTAAGATATCAAATAGTCAATGATCAGGTTTTTGTAAAAAATGCACTTGGTCACTTTCTCCTGTATGACTACGATATATCTTTCAATAAAGTATTTTTTCAGATCATTTGTTTTGCATCCCCAAATGGTAATCCATCTCTTTGGTAGACCACCAAAGAGATAGATTGTAAAATTGTAAAAATACCTCTTAAGAACAGGCCACAAGGCCCACACCACAAGAAAAGAGGAATACAAAATGTATATTTTAAATGTTATTTTTATAAATGGTATCTTTTATTTACGCGTATTATGTATAAAGCTTTTCGGTAAGTAATTGCCACTCTTTTATCTTGAAATTTATACACCGGTCATGTACCTTGTGTAATATATCGCTCACTCCTTTCAAGAACGTCATAAATCAAAAATCGTCAATTTTCAGTTGTGCATGTTTTCAGAATGCCCAGAAAATGAACTATATCCCAGCAAAAGAGGCATATTTTTAACTTAATATTTACCCGCTACAGGGCAGAAAATGTTGTTTTTGCATTTTGAAGAAAATGTAATGTTTAATTATTTTTATAAATAAATTAAATATTTTTCAAATGTAGAAAAAACCTTCAGGTTTTAGCTAAAAAGATTTGTTGCACAGTAAAAAGTTCAATAAGTGGCTTGATATTTATTTTTAATACATTGTGTTATATTTTTAAACTTTAAAATCGTTCTCCTGAGAAATCAAGTATTTTGATTTATGACGTTCTTGAAAGGAGCGAGCGATATGTGAATTGATAGCAACTGATTTTCTCATGGAATGGATATCAAGGAACTCCTTATGTAAATTTACACTATTCTAATAAAAGTCGACAGAACAGGTTCTATTGGAGGTGTTAAATAAATTCCGCTACAAAAGCTACACTAATGAACTGTTGAACTCTCAGATATTCTCAACATAAATGAAGAAGTTGAGAAACCTGTAATATCGATATGTCATCCATAGGGTGACTATGGATAGTCTAGAGTCTAATGGAAAAAATAATAATAAATCGTTCTTCAAAAAGGATATTAAAAAAATATTTAAGAAGTGTTTGAATGAACGTGTCAACCGAGTTGATGTTAATAAAAAAAAAATTATATTATTTTTTGACATCTCATCAAAGATGAAGAAGAATTAATAATTAATTTACATTATATATATATATATATATATATATATATATATATATATATATATATATATATATATATATATATATATATATATATATATATATATATATATATATATATATATATATATATATATATATATATATATATATATATATATATATATATATATATATATATATATATATATATATATATATATATATATATATATATATATCGCTCACTCCTTTCAAGAACGTCATAAATCAAAAAACTTGATTTTTCAGGAGAACGTTTTTAAAGTTTTAAAATATAACACAATGTATTAAAAATAGATATCAAGCCACTAATTTAACTTTTTACTGTGCAACAGATTTTTTAAGGTAAAACCTAAAGGTTTTTTCTCCATTTGAAAAAAATTTAGAATATTTAAAAAAAAAATTAAACAATGCCTTTTCTTCAAAATGCAAAAACAACACTTTCTGCCCTGTAGCGGGTAAATATTAAGTTAAAAATATGCCTCTTTTGCTGGGATATAGTACATTTTCTGGGCATTCCGAAAACATGCACAACTGAAAACTTACGATTTTTGATTTATGACGTTCTTGAAAGGAGTGAGCGATATATGTACATGTATATTTACATCTTCTAACAGTAAACAAAACATTTATTTTTAATATTGTTTTTTGTCATCCCATCAAAGATGAAGAAGAATATGGAAGTCTGGGCATTTACGGGGCTGACGACCGTCATAGGCTGGTTTAAGTGATCACTTTACACACGTGTAACATTCACCAATTCTACCCACTATTGACAACCACACTACTCAAATTCTTGGAAGTTCTATGTATATGAACCAATTTAGAAACCTTGTTCTTGAATCACTTGAACTTCACTAGGGACATCTATTGGTGAGATGTAAAGAAGCTTTTTATTAAGCAGAAACTTTTATATTAGTATGTGAGGTCCGAGTTTATAATCACACACATAAGAAACGCCAGAAAATACCATTTTCATTTTTATTATTAAGGCTTATAATTTGACCAGACAATTTATTTACAACGTTTTGAGTGTGTCCAAATACTTGTTCAGAATATCTGGATTATCTCCAATTACAGGAGTTATTTTCATATTATTATTATTTTTAATATAAGAGTTTCTGCTTAGTAAAAAGCTTCTTTACATCTCACCAATAGATGTCTCTAGTGAAGTTCTAGTGATTCAAGAACAAGGTTTCTAAATTGGTTCATATATATAGAACTTCCAAGAATTTCAATAGTGTGGTTGTCAATAATGGGTAGAATTGGTGAATGTTACACGTGTGTAAAGTGATCACGTAAACCAGCCTATGACGGTCGTCAGCCCCGTAAATGCCCAGACTTCCATATTCTTCTTCAACTTTGATGAGATGTCAAAAAATAATAAGAGAGTTGTTTTTAAAAATACATTATTATTTAATTAAATAATTACGCCAGTATCTGGAAGGTCCTGTCGGTGAGCATGTTGAAGTGCTGGTGGTGGGGGGCGCGCACGGCCAGCACGGCGGGCGCGCCGGGAGCACGTGCGGCCTCCAGCGCGGCCTGCACGTCCTGCGCGCTGCACGCGGCCGGCAGGCACAGCCCCAGCTGCACTATTCTGGGCTGCGAACACACATGGCAATTAACACGAGGTAATTTTTTTAAATAAACCATATCCGCGGAGCATATGGAGTCCACAAACTGTCTCCAGGCTTTTCTGTCGGCTGCCAGCTCCCTTGCATCCTCCCAAGTCAGATCCGCGTCCCGAAGTTCTGACGAGAACTGCCGACGAATTGTCAGCAGTGGTCATCCTGGGCGGCGAACCTGATGCCTTGTAAAAGAGGCAAGCTTGATGGCGGCTCTCGGGAGGCATGCGGAGTACATGGCCAAGCCAACTGAATCGCCTTTTCTTGACGACAGTTGTGACCAAGATTTGCTAATATTCGATTTGTAAATAGTGGTTTCGAAATAATACGATGCAAAAATAAGAAGAAAAAAGAACATATCGCTCACTCCTTTCAAGAACGTCATAAATCAAACAACTTGATTTTTCAGTAGAACGTTTTTAAAGTTTAGCAATATAATACAATGTATTAAAAATGAATATCAAGCCACTTATTGAACTTTTTACTGTGCAACAGATCTTTTTAGGTAAAACCTGAATGTTTTTTCTCCATTTAAAAAATATTTAGTATATTTCAAAAAATACTTAAACAATACCTTTTCTTCAAAATGCAAAAACAACACTTTCTGCCCTGTAGCGGGTAAATATTAAGTTTAAAATATGCCGCTTTTGCTAGGATATAGTACATTTTCTGAGCATTCCGAAAACATGCACAACTGAAAATTGACGATTTTTTATTTATGACGTTCTTGAAAGGAGTGAGCGATATATGAACAGTATTAAGGGTGTATTCTCAAATATAGAATTTCGGTACACGACCGGCTGCGCGAGAAGCCACACGTGTTTTTAGGAAAATAGGTTTACTGGAATTTGGCGAATAAATACTTTCCTCCTTTCCTTTCAATAACTCTTTTCTTTTCATTTCTTAAAAATGTTTTAAAAGTAAATATAATATCAAGCCACTTATTGAACTTTTTACTGTGCAACAGATCTTTTTAAGTAAAACCTGAATGTTTTTTATCCATTTGAAAATATTAAGTGTATTTAAAGAAAAAATTAAAAACAATTCCTTTTTTTTCCAAAAAACAAAAACAATACTATCTGCCCTGTAGTGGGTAAATATAAAGTTAAAAACATGCCTCTTTTGCTGGGATATAGTACATTTTCTGGGCAATCCGAAAAAATGCACAGCTGAAAATTGAAGATTTTTTATATATGACGTTCTTGAAAGGAGTGAGCGATATGTGAATACGAGTACTCCCTATTGTTGAACTTACCCCTCCAAGTGCAGAAGACTCGTTGAGCTGTAATTTAGCCATGTAGAAGCCCGGCAGGAAGGGTGGTCTGCTGTTGGAAGGTTTAACCACCGCGTGGTTCTGTCCATCGGCCTGGCTGAAACCGCCGTTCCTCTGTGCCACAGTGCTGGATTCTGAAACACATTCAACAATTAGGACTTGTGATTGAAAAAAAATAGTAAATTAGTAGTGTCTTGCGTTATTCCTTCTTGCTAAACTTTATTTTTGGTACAAATTGTACGTCAATAGCTTTTTGATAGTCTTTTCTTCTTGGTACAAATTGTACGTTAGTGCAAAGACATTAACATTAAGAAAAGTATAGCAAAAGTGCTAGACATTTCTTCTAGGTACAAATTGTACGTTAATGTCTTTGCTAGAGTTTTCTTCTTGGTATAAATTGTACGTTAGTGCAAAGACATTAACACTAAGAAAAGTATAGCAAAAGTGCTAGACATTTCTTCTAGGTACAAATTGTACGTTAATGCCCTTTGATAGATCTTTTTCAAGTACAAATTGTACGTTAATGCTTTTTAATAGACCTTTTTTTTTTTAACAAATCGTACGTAAATATGGTTTCTTCTAGGTATTAATTGTACATTAGTACCTTACATCAATGCCATTTGGTAGACTTTTCTTCTTAGTACAAATTGTACAACGTTAGCAACTGTTAGTACCTTACGTTAATTAATGGCTTTTGGTAAGACATGATGAAATTTAAATTAAAAGATATTGCTTTTTAGCAACAAGCCCGCCAATGTACTTTTTTCTTTTCTGTACATAAAGTTTAAATAAATAAATGAAACACTTGTTTTTTAACACTTGAGTCATATATATTTTTATTTTAACGACTAGTTTCGGAAGCAAGAGATGCTTCCATCTCCGGGTCTAAATATAAACTAATTTTATTTGGGAATCGAATCTGGGATCTCTAGCATGGTAGCCAAACGCGCTGACTACTACGCTACGAAGGCGGACAACAAATAGTGTATAATAGGCAGTTTCTATCCCAGCTCTCACCCACGTGTGCACCTCGTATGTACCATATTAATATTCTCCTCACGACCTTGGCACAGAACAAGGTATCAACAAACATAATAATAGCTACCTATGTAGGTACTGAACTTGTGGTTTTCCTATTAGATTACATTTTAAGCACCAATTATTACAATTTAAAAATCTTAGACATTTTTGTAAGTAAATCGTATCTTTGTTTATATTTTTGTAACTTTCATATTTGTGTTTCAGTCTTGTTATCCTTTAGTCCCAAAATGAGAAATGGAAATTACTCATCGGAAATATTATAAATATACATGATTTATGTATGAAATATGTTTTGAATTTTTTTTATTTTATTAATTTTTAATTTAAGTTTTACTTAGTAAATATTTACAAATAAGTACTTACGTATATGTATATGTACATACGTGGTATTTAACAAGTAAAACTTAAATTAAAAATGGATAGATTTGACCAAAAATGACAGCCGAATTAATAGATGAAATTCAGATTTATTAACTTTACTCATTTATTTCCACCTCTTTGTAGATATATATATATATATATATATATATATATATATATATATATATATATATATGTATATATATATATATATATATATATATATATATATATATATTATATATATATATATATATATATATATATATATATATATATATATATATATATATATATATATATATTATGTAATAAAACACAAACTTTGTTATAATATTAACGAAATTTAATTTTAATACTATTATCCCAACTGATTGCGACAAATAATCTTCTAATAACTAATAATATAATCTTCTACAGGGATTAGATATTTTTCTGGAACAGATAGCTCTTTGAATTTTTTTAGATAGTAGATAGTACCCACTATCCAACCCTGAAGAAGACAAGGTATTTATAGAAATCGGCTGGAATAACAGTGCCTAAAAATAATATATATATATATATATATATATATATATATATATATATATATATATATATATATATATATATATAATATATATATATATATATATATATATATATATATATATATATATATATAAATATGCATATATATATATATATATATATATATATATATATATATATATATATATATATATATATATATATATATATATATATATATATTATATAATATATATATATATATATATATATATATATATTTATATGTGCATATATATATATATATATAAATATATATAAATATATATATATATATATATATATATATATATATATATATATATATATATATATATATATATATATATATATATATATATATATATATATATATATATATATATATATATATATATATATATATATATATATATATATATATATATATATATATATATATATATAAATTGAAAAGTTGCTCTCTTAACTAGCGACATTTCGCATGAGTTACAAAGAAAAGGCAAGTCCCCTTTTCACGACTTTCGCTTGTGAGCAGGAACTTCCGCGCCAGTCAAAACAAAAAAATGTTTCGTTTAACGAGTAAGACTCTGGAACAAATTGTGCTCATTATCAGAGATTCCACTGTATTGTATATTGTACAACAGTGTTATTGGCGAATAGCTACATGCACGAAAAAATTCAATAACTACCACAAAATTCCGAAATACTCCATCCCATCACTAAGCATAGGTCTCGAAAAATAATTACTTCGTCTTAATTGTGTGCAACGATATTTTATAATTTCTCATTGCAAAATTAAAATTTTGTTCCACTTTCGCGATATTAATCTGCTTCCTGCATTGTTCGGACACTGTGCGAGTACGTGTATGCCTTCATATTTCTCTGTTACACAATTTTTAATTGATATTACCGGCTATTGTTATGAGTTTATGTACATTTTCGTCATGGTGTTGTAGTAAATTAACTTAAATGTCTGTCGCCGCTGTGCAATGGTTAGATCGTTTGGCTACCGTGATGGAAGTCGTGGATTCTATTCCTGGGGTGCTAAAATAAAAATATGTGATTTTTCTATGTAATATTTAGGTATTAAGGTTTTTTGTAAGCTGCATAACCGGAAACACGTTAAGAGACCGAATAGGGAACACGGAAATTGGGAGGATATAGTCAGATGAGGAAGACACCGAAGACGATTCTAGAATGCCCATGTCTAGCAGAGAAACTTTCAAATCACCCCGAACTGGTATCTGAAGCGCAGGACAGATCATCTTGCCTTCATTAAATAACGATCAAGATAACACTGTGTGGACGAGACGCAGTGAATTTTAAATATATATATTTATATATATATATATATATATATATATATATATATATATAATAAATCTGCATCGCTGCATGGCCATGAAATTCTTGAAATATCATGGATTTTTAAAACAGCTGAAGATTTCCCGAACTCCTATAATAATTTGAAGAGTCGATATTACTTCCTACATAATTTTGACTGTACAAATACATAATATGCCCACTCATTACTTTGAAATTTATATCTGTACCTTTTTACTAAAAATGTAAAAAAAAAAACAACTAACCATCGTGCCACACTACTCCTCCTCTTCCACATTTAAGCATTTATTAAAAAGGAATGTAATGCTGAACAAGGGATAATTTAAATGATTTAAAAATGTTTCTTAGGGTGGTATGGACAAAAAGTATATTTGGCAAATTTAAACGGAGGGAAACAGAACGAGGACAGCCGAAAGAGACTTGACACGATCAGATCAATCAGAAAATAAAATCTTGTGGTGTCAAAAGTCTACCTAATCTGAGGGCAGGTGTGACTGGCGTTCCATTCTCTCTGCCTATCCCTGCAGCGAAGTAGCGGTGCGATGTAGTAGGAAGGGGATCAGAACTGTCGAGGAGGTGTTTGGAGCTGCCCAAGACAAGGATAATCGCTCTCAAGTGATAGTCGACACGCACAGAAGGAATATTTATAAGGTAGCTGCTACCAGGAGCCCATAAGAGATAAGAGCTTGGGACATAAGGTAGTGATGTATGGACATAAAGGAATCTAGGAGTGTGTGTCAGTACAGAGGAGTAAGGCGTTCTATTTTCTCTTCCTACCCCAGCAGCGAAGCATCGTGATGTAGTAGGAAGGGGACCAGAACCATAGAGGAGGTGTTTAAACATTAGGGGGTCGTGATATGATACGTACAGAAGGAATATTTAGAACGTCGAGACATTACTATTTATCATTAGAATCCTTACTGTCCATCAAACTTCTTCCCTTTGTTTTTCCCTCTACTTCCTTCCCCAAACTCCCTTTTTCCTTTGCCTTCATTAGTATCATCAATTTGTAATTTATGTTTTTTTTTAAATATTCAAGTACTATCTACCCTCTGATTGCAAACAGCTATGGTATCAAACGTTTTGATCAATATCACTAGTCTGTTTTTGGTTGGTTGGAAGATCTTGCTTTTTAGCAATAAGCCCGCCAATGTACTTATTTCTTTTCTGTACATGAAGTTTAAATAAATAAATAAAATATTTAGAAGGTAGCTAGCTACCAGGAGCCCATAAGAGATAAGAGGTTGCAACATAGTGATGATACTAGTATATTCCATACATAATAATGGCGTCTGATGAGTGTTTTATGTGCGTACGGACAGGTGCCCTGTACTAGAGAAAGTAATGGGTGACCATAAAGAAGCAATGATTAATATCTTCTGACACTTTATACGTTTTATGGACGCTAACGCATATGTTATGAAACGTCACATGTCATATCATAATTATATATTGCTTCACACACCTCATATCGTATTCGTTAAGTCAACTTGTGGTCCCGTGGTTGGTGTCGCGGGCTTTGAATCAAAAGTCTCTAGCTTCAAATCCACCCTACCACAATTTCATAACTATGTCTAATAACGAGCCGCTTAGGCGCACAGAAAAATTATTATATTAAGGTACAGAAATATTAATCTTTTTATTTATAATAATATAAAAAAGTTACAAGGATTTAGACAAACACAAAACGTTGTGATCAAATTAAGTATAAGCCAACAAAATGGATAAATACATACATAGTACCCTTGTAATATGTACATTACAATCGGATTATGAAACGTCATATAAATATTGATAAATATGTATTTTAATATGGGCTGTAAATGGATTTAGTACAAAATCGAATATCTATCTACATACAAATACCATTGACTTAAAATATTCGCAATTAGAATTTTAATTATTTTATATTTTTTTATTAATTCTATACTGCCCTACGGATGATATATGTATATATATATATATATATATATATATATATATATATATATATATATATATATATATATATATATATATATATATATATATATATATATATATATATATATATATATATATATATATATATATATATATATATATATATATATATATATATATATTTATATATATATGTATATATATATATATATATATATATATATATATATATATATATATATATATATATATATATATATATATATATATATATAATATATATATATATATACATATATACGCAGTGTTATCTCGATCGTTTACACATGAAGGAAAGGTGATCAGCCCTCCGCTTCAGGTACCAGTCCAGGGTAATATTGAATAAATATGACAGTGAAAAAATCACTTATATTTATTTGACCCCCGCTTGGAATCCAACCCGGGACCTCCAGAACGGTAGCTGAGCGTGCTGACCATTACACTACGGAGACGGACAAATATATATAAATGTACATATATATATACGGAGATGCATGAACGTGGATTGATTGTTTTTAAAGACAGAGTGATGTGGCGTTTTCTCTGCCAACCCTGCGAAGAAGCAGTGTGAAATGAAGTGGGTTGTTGGTAAAAAAAAATATAGTGTTTACATCATAATAAAATAATTTGACATCATAATCAAATATATATATGACTTTTTTATAAAGTTTTACTTGGTAAATACCATTATTTCCTAAAATCTATTGTGATACTTGTCATAATGCATTTTGCATTAGTTTCAAATAATGTATCGAAAATGTGTTACAATAGATTTCATGAAATAGTGGTATTTACTAAGTAAAACTTAAATAAAAAAGTCAAATTAATAATGGATAGATTTCACCACAAAGTGGCTGTCGAATTTATGAGATATATAAGATGTTTCGGAGACAATGACCAGTTTTTGTCGACTCTATCTGAAAAATACTAAATAATGCGATTTTCCCAAATGATTGAGAACCACTGGTTTAAAACGTAGATGTATTCCCGCTTACGTCAGGATAATAAGCGGTGACCAGTTTCGTTGCTGAAATCTAATTGCGTAGAAATAATTAGTTTTACGTACTGTGTGTAATTTAAGTAAATTAATCGGATTAAAATGCTTGGAGATTGGATCAATATTTCATTTCCCCATATAATATAAGTCACATTTTGCTCTGTTCAGAAGCATTTAATAAAGCAATAAAGTAGCAATTGGAATTTATAACCCATATCTGATAAATTACGAATATTACTTCGAGGAATTTCATTTTGCAAGGAGTTTCATTATTATATGCACACATGTACAAATTTCCTACTAACTAACTAACTAGCACGCTGCTTCCCCGCAGGGGTAGGCAGAGAGAATAGAACGCCACACCTATATGTCTTTGAATAGAATCTTTCCCTCTTACATATTCATGCATCTCCTCATACATACCCGCCAATTGTTTCGAATTCAGACCTGACTAAGCCCAAGTATTAAATACTTGATCCCTAGTTTTATCTATTTCTTTCTTATTTATTTAACTATGCTGAGCCACAGCAACGTATGACCGAGTATTGTAATAAACAATGATTATAAATTATATTTATTAATTATTTTTTTGAGTTTGTCCAAATGTGATTCAACAACAAGGTTTCTAAATGGGTTCATATATATAGAACTTCCAAGAATTTGAGTAGTGTGGTTGTTGTAAATAATGGGTAGAATTGGTGAATGTTAAACGTGTGTAATATGATCACTCAAACCAGCCTATGACGGTCGTCAGCCCCGTAAACGCCCAGACTTCCATATTCTTATTTATTGATTTTGCTTTTAATTTGTAGAACTCCATTTTAATTTATGTTTTAATTTTAACGAATGTCATTCGTTTGAAATTGCCATAACAAGGCGAAACAATTGTCACAATATTAATTTTTTATGTGTTTTTGTTAATAAAATACAACTTAGTAGACTCAAAAAATCTGTGTTTGATGTAAAATTAATACATAAATTGCATATTCTTCTTCATCTTTGATGAGATGTCAAAACATTATATTTAAAATATATATTTTGTTTACTGTAAGAAGATGTAAATATATATATGATGTAAATTAAGTGTAAATAATAGTTTATATTAAATATAATATAAGCTAACTAATGAAATACGGAATAAAATAAATAAATAAATGCGAAGATTGAGGGTCGCAGAGGGGTTAGAAGAAGGCAGCTTCCCTGGCTTCGGAAAATTCCAGAATGGACCGGGATGTGAGGTGTGCAGGAGCTGTTTCCTGCTGCCCAGGGCAGACGAGATTTCTCTCAAGAGATCGTCAACGTCGGGGGAACACGTGTAGAAGAATAGTGTGGGTGTTTCAAGTCACACTTCCGTGATATAAGATATATCGAGATTTTTCGTGGGTTTTAAAAAAATTAAATAATCACTCATGCATATTATAATCATTAAAATTAAAATCAATTAATTTCGAGTGATTTTGAAAGAGCTTAACCATATCGGGGAACATATCCTCACTATAAGTGATGTGTGCATATTTGTCATAGAGTACTTCAAATTCAATTTTACAGAGACATATCGCTCAGTCCTTTCAACAACGTCATATATAAAAAAACTTGATTTTTCAGTGGATCGTTTTTAATGTTTAAAAATATTCTAACCCTTATCCGCAACCAATGGTGCATAGGGCACTGCATCGTAGCGACGCAGTGTTATCTTGATCGTTAATTGCATGAAGGTAAGGTGATCAGCCCTGCACTTCTTGTACTGGTCCAGGGTAATATTAAATAAAATATAAGAGTGAAAATCGGTCATATTTATTTTGACCCCCCTGGGAATCGAACTCGGGACCTCCAGCACGGTAGCCAAACGCGCTGACCACTGCTCTACGGAGGTGGACGCACATAAAATTTTATTATATTTAAAAATATAATAAAATGTATTTAAAATAAATATCAAGCCACTTATTGAACTTTTTAATGTGCGACAGATCTTTTTAGGTAAAACCTGAATGTTTTTTCTCCATTTGAAAAATATTTAGCATATAAAAAAATTAAACAATACATTTGTTCAAAATGCATAAATAACACTTTTTGCCCTGTAGCGGGTAAATATTGAGTTAAAAATATGCCGCTTTTACTGGGATATAGTACATTTTCTGGGCATTTCGAAAACACGCACAACTGAAAATTGACGATTTTTGATGTATGACGTTGTTGAAAGGAGTCAGCGATATGTGTATTTAAAATTCTCCATATTATTTCGTACAAGAAGTTTTAATAAACATACAATAAAACTATGACAGTCAATAAGTGGCTTGATATTTATTTTAAATACATTTTATTATATTCTTAAACTTTAAAAATGATCTCCTGAAAAATCAAGTTTTTTGATATATGACGTTGTTGAAAGGAGTGAGCAATATATTGACACATTCCAGGAATAAAAACGAATTTGCAAAAATTCTATAACACCGTATTAAAATTTTCAATGCCAACTGTATATTTTTATATTATTCACAAAAGTCAACCATTACATTGCATCTTTCATCCATTGTTCAAGGATTCATCCGTTCACTTGACACTCTTGATGACTTCATATGATGGAGGATGATCGCAAAAAACATATTAAGAGTATGCATGATCGTACATTTTTACACAAAGATTCGCTAAAAAATTAAGTACGTCCATAACCTATTTTGGATTATTTACTTCATTTTTTAATTGAAAAAGGCACTCATAAATTAAAAAAGGCACTTATATAATGTCAATAGGCACTCAAAACGTCAATAACGATGTTTTATATACAGTGCTTCCCGTCAGGTACGCGTTTTGAGGCGACCCATTCACTGTCAGTTTTTAGTCGCACATCAAAATGGAGGTAATCAGTCTCTGTCTCTCTATTATAAGCAGACGAATAATATATAATAAATAGGCACTCATAAAATGTCAATAGGCACTTATATCATGATGGTTTATTCTCATTGGTCCTACATATCAACGAATGTTTTTATTAATTCATATGAGGCAGGATCCGCTTTGTCACTATCCAAATACCAAAAGGTATCGTCTGTAGTGGTTCCCGTCAGTCATGCTTTTTGAGGCGACCCATTCACTGTCGGTTTTTAGTCGCACATCAAAATGGAGGTAATCAGTCTGTCTCTCTATTATAAGCAGACGAATAATATATAATAAATAGGCACTCATAAAATGTCAATAGGCACTTATATCATGATGGTTTATTCTCATTGGTCCTACATATCAACGAATGTTTTTATTAATTCATATGAGGCAGGATCCGCTTTGTCACTATCCAAATACCAAAAGGTATCGTCTGTAGTGGTTCCCGTCAGTCATGCTTTTTGAGGCGACCCATTCACTGTCGGTTTTTAGTCGCACATCAAAATGGAGGTAATCAGTCTGTCTCTCTATTATAAGCAGACGAATAATATATAATAAATAGGCACTCATAAAATGTCAATAGGCACTTATATCATGATGGTTTATTCTCATTGGTCCTACAGATCAACGAATGTTTTTATTAATTCATATGAGGCAGGATCCGTTTTGTCACTATCTTTTGGTATCGTCTGTAGTGGTTCCCGTCAGTCATGCTTTTTGAAGCGATCCGTTTACTGTCGGTTTTTGGTCGCACATCAAAATGGCTGAAATCAGCTTGTCTCTGCGATATATGGTCCCGTCGCTTATTTACGTTATTTTTGTTAACAATTTATCAAGATGAAGTGATTTTTCTGTAATGTACCCAGGACCGTCGAGGCGCTGTTTAGAGCTGTCTAAGACAAGGACGATAACTCTCAACTGATCTAAAATGACCACTGACCATTCTTTGTAAACGTCTTTTCACTGTTCCGTGTCTGACTGCTGTGCTGGTCGGGATTGTGGGCGTCTGTGTGCCGGCCAACGTCGAGTCGGAATCGGATCTAGCTGACTGATTGAACTAAACACTAATCCCTTTCACTGCCTACACTGGGGTACTTCTAGAAAATTTGGTGATGGACTTACAATCTTGTATTTATTTAGATTGGCAGTGACAGGTATATTGAAAGCTTTTAAATGTAAATTCACAGTAAAATCGGAATACAATTTTATATTGTTTCACATAATTCAATAAATTTCACAGTATTCAATAAATTTTGCAACTTAGTTCAACAAAAAAAAATTGCTTAGCAAGAGCAGATCTGTCAGGAAGCCTAGATGCTTCTGTATCAGATCTGGGCATGCGGTGGGACAGCTTTCAATATGACCTAAAATGACACAAACAAAGAAGAGGAATAATCTCAAGCATTGCTTACCGTATTCGGGGTCATCGACAGCTTCTGCAATGTGTTGACAGAGATCAAAGGACCCAGCCCAGTAAGCATTGCCCCAGAAGTATCCGGTAGTGTAGCGACCGCTGGCATCGTCCACTGTAAAGATAATGAGACCATTAGGAATATCTACTTATATTTCAAGAGTATGAAGGTTTCATAGCTAAAAACGTGCTTCTTCTTCTTCAATCCTTCTGTTTTCAACTGCTAGATAAAGGCCACTGAAAA